>NC_134768.1:8330703-8639062 GCF_050436995.1 Anticarsia gemmatalis | reverse complement strand
GCAAAAGTCAGATACGATATTTTCGTTACCGTACGAATTAACACTAATTAAAGTTCCCAATGAAGTTCCAAAAGAATTAATACTTAAAAGCCTACATTTTAATATACACACTTATGTTAATTTCGTTAATGATACTGCTGTATTTATAAACCAGTAAATTAATACGGGTTCGATGTCCGGACGGAGCTCTCAAATGCATATTAAGATACTATCTCATTGCGCACTTACTTGGCTGTAAAAATTACTTAATTTAGTGCATTCTTTTATATACAGGGTGGATCGCTTTTTTGCATCTCATTAAACATACAGTACTCTATTATTTTATTGTCTATCTTTTTTTGCGTTTCAAATAATGCTGTTTAACTTCATATTGAAGGGGAATATACACACAATCCATAATTAAACCTAAAATTGTTTTAATATCACATACATATTTTGCTCAATGTGGGAATCGAACCCTACATAAACCTTGTAGCGGAAGTAAAGTGGCAACCTTCTTAACCAAGCGCATTCACAAATTTAATAACCTAACGAGATTGAGTAGGTTTGCCTTAACACGTTCATCTCAGGAACTACTAAACAGAAACGAAATATTTCTCGCAAATGATACAGTTCAATAATAGAGTAGCGATCATATTTGCAAGTGAAGCTGCAAGGCACAGCTAGTGGATATGATATACCGATAAGTCAGTGGGTTCTATTCCTGACCCACTTGACTGTATATACAGCGTGTTTTGGCAACTAATGGTAATGTTATGTAAGACACCAACCCCCGCGGCCCGCTATAAATCATACCTACTTATATCTCAGAAAAATGCTTTATTTTCATAAGTAATATTGCTTATTCTTATTGTGTAAGCACCTCGGGCACTATAAATTTTAGTTACAAATACATTGATTTTGATAATGAACAGAATTTTATTTATTATGAATCTTTTCTGCTATATTTTTCTAATAGGAAAATGAGGCCAAAAATTACTGTTTTGAGCAAGAATTATGACGTGAGTTAAAACCTTTGTCCATTTTTTTAAAGGTCACGTATTGGGCAAAGGGCAAATCGTATAATATTTTGTCTTGTTCAACTTTAAACTCGAGAATTTTTAACTCATGACTGTCCTACTGCTAGGCAAGGGTTACCTCCCGATGAAAGGGTACGGCCTTAAGTCCACCACGATGGCCTATTGCATATTGGGGACTTTGCCCTCAAGAAAGGTATTCAAGAATTTTTAGGCATGCAAGGTTTCATTATAATATTTTACACCCTGTACACAACAAACTTATCTTCATTAAAAACTTATATTTATAATTAACGGTTATAAAACCAAAATCATCAGCAACTTAATACTTTAACGTATAAACATAAAATGTAACTAAAACAGGAGGGAATTCTTGACTATCAAGAAGATTAAAACTAATGGCGAATTTGAGAGCTTTAACGTAATTAACAAACCATTTCGCTTTTGTGTTTAATCGGTCAATTTGGGGTTCACTAGGGAACGGAGTTTGGTTCCTGTGCAATGGCAGGAGGTATAAAGGATTTATTGTTCGAAGAATTTAGTCTTTGTATGAATTGTTTTCATATTATATTTTGAAGTCACTAAGTAAATTATTTTACAAATCCATACTTTCCCTGATTAACTTCCTTTAACCTTTTTAAGAAACTAAAAATCCTAGAGCACAATGTATCCTTTCCATACTTCTATTACAAAGCTGATAGTCTATCTTACTGTTATACTTGCACGGTTATATGGTACTAAATATTTTTTATGATGCATGCAGTTAAATACGGAGTGTCAATGTTTTTCCAAAATCTGTTTTAATTTTGTTTCGAATTACGCGCGAACGAGTCTTTATACCCTTGCAATGTTACTCTTAATTCCTAAAAGAAATATAGTTTATTTCATACTGTATTCTGGTTTATATCTGCGACTGACATTTGAATCTCTGACTATTATTTATTCTGTTTAACCCACGCAGTAGTGTACGAGTACGAGTTCAAACGTAAAGCAACCTTTGACATTATGAAATGATTATAAATAAACTATTTGAACTTTAATATTTATAATATTACTAGCTGACCCGCGCAACTTCGCTTGCGTCACATAAGAGAATCATAATTTTCCCCGTTTTTGTAACATTTTTCACTGGTACTCTGCTCCTATTGGTCGTAGCGTGATGATATATAGCCTTCCTCGATAAATGGGCTATCTAACACTGAAAGAATTTTTCAAATCGGACCAGTAGTTCCCGAGATTAGCGCGTTCAAACAAACAAACAAACTCTTCAGCTTTATAATATTAGTATTAGTATAGATGAATATTTTAGACAAAAAAAGACAGAGACGTGAAATAAATTATTTTCCCGCCGCGGCGGCCGGCCCGTACCGTGCCGCAATACTAATATCGTGATATCTCCTAAACTATATGTCTAAATAACACACTGTAAACTGCAAAAATAATCTAAATTAAATGCTCGTGATGATGAACTTACTTATTTTGATAAGGATATATGTATTATTGGTTATATCACCAGTTAAACATCACCCAACGAATTAAATGTTTTTTTAATACAGAAAAGTAGTTTTTGTGACTTAAATAAAAAAGCTGGATATATGTCATCGCGGACTTTTTTGTAGAACTAATAAAGACCAATGTTTTTGCTATACATTGTTCTTACTTGTATCCAACGGTATAAGCGGCGCACGCACAAATGCAATCTTCAATTAGATTTTTTTTCTGACTTCTTGGACATAAATCGCTATAACTCAGCTACTATAGTTTCAATGTATTTCAATTATATATAAAAACCTGTCGGAGAAAATACTCTTTCTATTAGTGAAAACCGCATCAAAATCCGTTGCGTAGTTTTAAAGTTTTATGCATACGAAGGGACTACAGACAAAATGGGCGACTTTGTTTTATACTATGTAGTGATTAATAATACAGGATTATTTATAAAAGCATAAGTTTTATTAATGTCACACTGCTGGGCTGTTTACTGTATTATTTTTGGAGTAAGGCAAAGACTAAGCTTTAAGTCCACCATACCAACCAAACCAAAAGACCAAGTGGTTCGAGGACTTGATATCACTTAAGAACCGTTTAAACTAGGTTTATCACGATGTTTTCGTTCACCATGTTAGCATGTTGAATGAAGAAATGGCAGTGATAGAATTATTTATTTTCTCGCCCCAATAATAATAATTTATTTACTTATTTTACTTAAGTTCGCAAAGTCTTTAGTGCGTTTCTTCGAGTTCGAACCAGTTGTATGAAAGATGAGTGCTTAAAACACTTGCGCATAAACGTATACCATAAAAAATAGTCAAATTTAAAATACATCCTATTTCATTTTATGAACTCTACTAGAAAATCTATAAAAACCGCAGTGATTCTAACAAATTTTAGTAGCCATCAAAACATAGAAAGCCCTCTACTTTGCGTATAGTTTATGGAAATAGCCGTCGTTATCCCACACGATTAATTTTCAAGTTCATTTGAATGTCAAAACAAATGGCCGGCGTGACGTTAATGGTTTTATTTGTCCATGTCTATTGTCTATGGTAGTATGGTTGTTTACCAATTGTACGTTTTATACTTAAGTTATTTGAGTACAAAGATTTATCCACCAGATTCTGGCAAAAACGCAGTATCCTCAAATGTATTTCCATGGTAAGAGATAAGTGTCTATCAAATTCCCTTTTTACTGTTACTGCAAGCCTACGTCATTCTACAAACTGGGCAATCGATAGCGCTATGACTTCCAATCTTCACGATATCTTGCCGACTTTTTCCTTCTATCTTACTTCTCACTGAAAGACTTTCCCACACTCCTAGGACCACGACTAAATGTCATTGCCTTGGACTACTTGAACTCGGAGTTTCCCAACCGTCCTTCTTTGTATGGTACCAGCCTATATTCCGATGGCATAGATGTTTTTTCCAAGAGCAGAAAGCGCTTATCTTTAGGCAACATATTAATAAACGTCCTTGAATGAAGATTTCGTTGTACATGTTATATCGACTGCTTAGTGTTTAATACTTTACTATTGACCAAAAAACTATAACTATGACTAATTATTAAGTCAGTAGTTCTTGAACAACAATTGAACAGATTCGGATGAACACCTAGTTTATAACCTGAATTAACACATAGGATAACATTTCCCCGTAAAATATTTCCACACGGATATCACGGGCGAGTCTAGTAACATATAATGGCGGTCATTCAGGAATTTGGCAAGTATTTGACCTTTTATCTAATTGAAACATTCCTGTTTAATCGATCATGTGAACTGATTCATGAGCCTCGTAATTATACGCATCGCTGATTTAATTACACCTATCATTCAATGGATGTTGTCGGCAATGCATACATACATAACATCACGCTTATTACACCTAAAGTCTAAGGCATCGGTGTTCGAAACACGCCTACGATTCATCATCACCAATTTTAGTTTTATCTAATAGCGAGCCAGCCTATTGCCAAGTTACCAAACTCCGGGCTACTCTCTCTCTTCCATGCTATGAATCTCATATGGTAGTGGGGTCAGCCTTCCTGACCTTTCTCCTGCGCTTTGCTCTCTCCTGGACATCGTCTTCGGAATGTTCACACTCGCTGATATCTTTTTGCACTATTGAGAAATATTCTAAATTAAATTAGAAAATACCAATATCACTTTTCACGACCGAGAATTGAACCCGGGATCTCGTCTTTAGCAGTCAGTTACTTTACCGACTGCGCCATAAAAGCAGTCAATAATAACTATCGCAAGCAAATCCACTGGCAAAACCTTATTTTATCGTAAACTTTAGATACCTATCTACATTTTAATTTCGTATGTCGGATTCGCATTAAGATAATATATGTTTTTATACGTTTTATATGACTTCTGAAAATAAATTATTTCGCATATAAATATTTAATTACATTTTGCGGTACATTTATGTCTTAATTTTGTATTATCTTGTAATTTAATCGATGCATTAAATTTCAATTGATTTGCGTGCTCTTTTTACCATAAACGATATATATCGCTATTACCAACAGCGTCGCGACAGCAACAACAGCACAACAACAACGACAACACCGGCGTTCTATTACACTGAACATAATATGTCGCTAATATTACGTCTGTTATGCCCGGAAGTGATGTATGAAATACACCCGCATGTCGCCATTAACAGTGTTAGTCCTATGTAATAGGGAGCGAGACAATTGCGATTTATCGTTACCAAACTCTATTTACTTTTGAGAATAATGTTAAATTAAAATAAGGCCGATAACACTTTGTCCGACCCAGGAATCGAACCTGGGACTTCGAGGTCGATACACTACCGACCACATAACAGAGGTAGTCGTAGTTACACCTACTTTTATAGTATTTAAAAGGACTTGAAAGTCTACTTACCGTTGTCTTCAAAGGGACTAACTGCTTCTCGTATCTAATTACGTATTAGTTTTAAATAAAAGTCAAAATAATTGTAAATATTACATATATTTTCAACTTTGCACATAAACAAGGCAATAAGAGAATACAATTTTATTACATTCATCTTATTTAGCTCATTGTATGAGTGTGGAAAGATAACATAGATAGCTGCCGACACAGGCTGAGGAGGGAAACGCAGATTTTTGCGACAAAGACAACGAATTCCATTTTATGGTAACACATTTTTATCTATCTATACTTAATATTATAAAGCTGAAGAGTTTGTTTGTTTGTTTAAACGTGCTAATCTCAGGAACTACTGATCCGATTTGCTAGATAGAATATGTGTTAGATAGCCTATTTATTGAGGAAAGCTATAGGCTATATATCATTACGCTACAACCAATAGGAGCGGAGTAGCAATGAGAAATGTTACAAAAATGGGGAAAATTATAACGCATTCTCTCTTAAGTGACGCAAGCAAAGTTGCACGGGTCAGCTAGTTCGAAAAAAGTGATCTTTGCTACATATTCTTAAGCATTATTAAATTGTTTCAAAAGTGTCAAATGTAGGAATATTGGCAACTTGTTTTCTGAAGTTTTTGTCTATCCCCGTTGAAATAAGAGGTGCCACAGTGTATTTATGTATGTTTGAGCAAAGTTTAGCCCAAATTGCGCTGTATCAAGCAAGTAATTACAAACAAACAAACAAAAATAACACTTTGACGGTATGAATCTTTGTACATATAGAGTATTACATAATTAAAAATTATACAAAATGTGTGTAGTTTTCATTAAATTAATCTATACTAATATTATAAAGCTGAAGAGTTTGTTTGTTTGTTTGTTTGTTTGTTTGTTTGATTGTTTGTTTGTTTGAAAGCGCTAATCTCAGGAACTAATGGTCCGATTTAAAAAAACCTTTCAGAGTTAGATAGCCCATTTATCGAGGAAGGCTACGACCAATAGGAGCAGAGTACCAGTAAAAAATGTTACGAAAACGGGGAAAATGTTGACCCATTCTCTTATGTGACGCAAGCGAAGTTGCGCGGGTCAGCTAGTTCTTTATGAGGTATTGAATTAGGTATTAGTTAAATGTACGTGCGCGAAAATCTGCGTTACCATTTACTCAACCTTACATACTTCTTTATAAATGATGTAGTTGTTATTTTTTGTCTCTTTTCCCCTTAATGTATTCAGCATTGTAATAGTAAGAAACAGAAAACAAACATTCATAATTTTTAAACCACTAAGATAAAATACATTGCGCTTATAACTTTTAAATCTTAATTCTACGACATGGTCATGTAAAAAAATAAATTTTATTTTACTTAAATATACATATAACATGCTTATTATATAGTGCATGTGTACATAGTGCAACTCTACGTTTCTAATCTACATTTAACAACTAGTAGTAGTAATTGTATTTTATGTCAAATTGAAATCGAATCCGAGGCAACACACCAATGACTTTTCGAAGTTATGTGTGTATTAGAAGTAATTATCACTTGCTCCAACGGTGAAAGAAAACATCGTGAGGAAACCTTGCATGCCTAAAATTTGTTTAATACATGTATTGAGGGCATGCAAAGTCCCCAACCCGCACTTGGCCAGCGTGGTGGACTCATGGCCTAACCCCTCCCTCATTACGGGAGGAGACCCTTGCCCAGCAGTGGGACAGTAATGGGTTAAATTTATTATTTTATTTATTTTTTAGCAGTAATTGTATTTTATGTAAAGAAAAATGCTTTGGGACCATAGCATTATTAACAACTACTATGATTTACGATTAAACGGAGAAATATAAACTTTTGAGGCGCGGTCGGTAGTGTATGCAACTACCGCAGAGAGCTCAGGTTTGAATCCTAGGTCGGGCCAAAAAACTTTTCTGTAAAGAATTTCTCAAAGTTTGCAAGGATTAAGGAAGTTGAGGTCGCAGACCTCCGTGCCTCGAAGAGCACGTGTTGCGTTGTTGTAGTGATAGAATATAGAGTATCCGCGTATTGTGAATACACTTGGACACTATAAACTTACCCTCTTATTCATAAAAATATATGAAGTTATGAAAGGCTTATAAAGTGTTTTGTTTCTTTCACTCCTAAGCGAAATGAAAGAGAGAAAATAAATATTTTAGTAGTTGCCTAACTAAAATAGGTTTATAGAGTGTTTATGAATAAGAGGGAACTCGCTGAGATGCTAGCAATTCCTTTATGCCTTTTCACTTCACAATTAAGAGAATGTTGGGTACATTTTCTAAATTATTCTATTGTAGTTAACAGAGATGTACCTTTTTAACAACATATTTACATGTATATTTTTCAAATACTAATTCAAAATTAGGTACGTTTTATCTTTCCACAATCATTAATTTTCATATATAATACATTATATACAGTATACAGTTATACATATTACTTCTATATTATTATATTCGTTCAATATATAGACTTAATTTTGGCACGTGTCAATATATAACGTTACAAGTTAGTTAAACTAACTTACTAACTATTGGTATGTTATTGGGAGTACAAACCAAAATTGGATACATTTTTATGCATTACTATTAGCGTAATTAAATACATATTATTTTTCGTATTAAAGTTTGTTTTTGAAACGAAATTATATGTTTTTAAAAACAATTCAATAAAAAACAAATCATACAGGCCTGAATAAAAAATAACTCTATCGTATATATTTTTTATTATTTAAATTATAATCATCATCTCGACATTAACATTTAGAAATCTTACAATATACAAACATTACTTCTTGGTTCGTATCTTTCAGGATTTTCATGCTCCTGTTTCAAAATTCGTTTTAATTGTTCGTAATTAATAATGTCTACCTTAAATGCAACGATTACATGTTATTTAAAGTACATGGCAGTGATTTTATTCTAATATACAAAATAATATTAGAAACATAACCTTCAAAAACTAAAATACATAAAAGACTTACTGCAAAATAAATCCACTAATATTTGTGTTGGAAAAATGTCATATTATCAATAAGTGGACTCTATCGGTAAACTTTGTTCTGTCTGAATAAGGAAACCACTTACAACAATATTAATTTACCGTCTTTTAATTAATTAACAATTAAGTAGCTAGTTCAGTTAATAAAAAAATATTCAGTAATTTAGTCATTTTTAAATTAAAATTATTACAAACTGAAACATTTTTATAGGCACTAATTTGATACCGTCGAAAATACGAAACTGTGACGTCAATATTCCGTATTTTCGATACTTAAATGTGCTTTTGACATTTCATAAAAATAAGCTGATTTGACTGGTAATTAAGTCCTCAATTCATTCCTCCACATACATATCATAATCCAAAACTTAAACGAATATTTCATTCAAATCTCTTGAAAAAAATTATATTGCTGAAGACTGCATTAAATACATTTAGTTCCAGTAGTTTTTGAGTCTACTGCGAACAGTCAAACATACGAGACAAATTGTTTTATAATATATTATGTTGTGCTGTTTAGATTTATTTCGGTTTATCTACACTTTAAACGAAGAAAATACACGCACGGGAAATACAAAACATCATTTCATAAAGTGCTAAGAATATCCTGAAAAAGTACCGCCATTTTAAATATTTTGTGATGGCTAGATAGACCACGATTTTCCAATCCAATTCACCTACATTTTGCAGAAAAAGTGGGCTTCGAGAAAATAACAGTTATTTGAGCCCGTTGTAAAATATTTTTGAGAAAACTGTTTGAGTTACTTTTTTTGTTATTTGTAAAACTATTGGAAATTGACAATGGGTTAGTTATGTCATATTGATATTGTATTTATTACTTATAAATAATGCCAAATATATAACATGTAACACAGACAGCTTACTGACGCTAATTTAAGTAATAAAAAGTTGAGAGAAATATCCTATTTGTTGGGAACAATTGATCTGTTATCAATAAAACCATGCTATGATTTTCAGCCTTTTTGATTCTCATAACATATCGTAAGCAACAAAATAAAAGAAAGTGTATTTATGTCTCTGTTTATACCTTCAAGTATAATATTATTATAGTATTGTACATTAATTTAAAATTAATTGGAATGGATTATAAGGACATAATTATGACTAAATAATTAATTCTGCTTAATTACTTGCATTGCACCACCCTCAAATAATTATTTCAAATGAAAGTCTAAGCCCATACGCGTAAGATCGATAAGTCCAAACGAGAGTAGAGCCCTGTCTGCCCTCTAAGCCTTGCCCTTGAACACTTAATATGTTTAACTTAACTGGAGAACGGCTAAAATATTGGCATCGTTCAATAATGTACAGACAGGTGGCCGATGTAAAATGAAATTGAAAATGCGTGGTTAATGATTAATTTTGTGTTTAATTTAGTAAAATTTAGAAGCCATAATACTGCTGTTTAGAAACTTCAGGCAAACTGCTATAGAGCTTTCTTATTTATTTTGTGATATTCTCAAGTAGTCTCAGTAGCCCGGAGTTTGAAGTGATCGGTGAACCCATAACAATAGACTTGCTCCCTATTACGTGAGACTAAAATTAATAGCAAAACGTGGATTCATTTTATATAGGTACCTCTGCTTACAACTCCAGATATAACAGGACTAAACACAAAATTAGTTAAACAAAAGTAAAAAATCCGACAGCATAAAACAAAAATTCTAAATAAATATATAAATCATTCTGGTATGCGGATTTTAACTAAAAGTTGATACACTTTTTTGTTTGTATTACCAGCTGGTGTAAACAAAGTGACTAGTATTACAAACCAGGATCCATTCCATATGTTACGATTCTCGGTAGCAATCCAGTATTTTAAACGTGTCTTGCAAATGCTAACAAACTTACCTTCCAAGAATATTACGACCACAAAATATTTTGTCTCAGAGAATAATAATTATAAAGATAATAAAAAAAACAATAATAATTCAACTCAGTACTCGTAGGTTATTATCAAAAATGTATTTGAGTTGTAGTACAAAATTATTGGTTACTGTCTCATATTTCTTTCAAATAGATAAACCTCAAAAGTAACGATAAATAAATAATATATACGCTCCTATTTAGAAACGAAGTTAATAAAATTTAGATATTACCAATAAATACAAAATCTTTTAGTTTTATCGAGAACCAATATCTAATTCTTATGCATTGTATCAAATAACTCTTTTCATTTGGCTTTACCCACACACTTAAAACTAAAGTATAAATTAGTCAACTCATAGCAAGGGTTCTCAAGGAATCAAAAATTTTTTTTTTGCAAATTTGTCACATAATGTTTGTTATGTTGACAACATTATTACTAAAGGGCATGTTTATTCTGTTTATTTATTACCATTTTGAATTTGTTTTAACGCAATTTAATAAACCGGTCACACAAGAGGATAAAGAAAGACTTCTCAAAGTTAATAGTGCAGATATTAAAACTTGTAAACAAACTTGCTAAATTGATTAATAGAATAATATTGACCCAACAGAATATACAGTTTCCTTTTTTTTCGAACATCAGATTGAGAACAAAAATGGTTCCAAAACCACTGAGTAGGCACTTGTGATAAAAATTTTGCCCGACTTTCGGCTGCAACCGGCTATGGGCATCCAAAATGCCTCACTAAATCAATTTTTAAAGTAGACGCTACCATAGCGAGAATTAATATGTACAGTCATCGACAAAAGCCTCTAAGTTATTTTCAATATTAATATACATAATTGAATATGAATTAGTCTTATAATGGAATGAGATTGTAAAAGGTTAAAATTAACAATTCCTATTGAGCTATTTGTGTATGTGGAGTACATTTATTGATAGGAAATCGGTTACGAGAAAATTTATAAACATATAAATCAAAAATACGAAATACAAATAATTGAGATATATTTTGTTACAAGGTATTGACTCCAAAATTGTAGGTTTTGACATTTAGAATTTTTTAACTCAATATTTTTATATAAATAAACAATGATCCGATTTTTATTATACATAGTTTTTAACGGAATTAAACTTAAATAAGCTAATTTTGCAAACGTTAGCGATGCCTGACTGACAAGCTTGTAGCTACTGCCCTGGCAGTGCCGAATAGTCAAGCAATAAATGTATATTTTTGTTATTCGACGTGTAGTAATGATGACTTCAAGATCTGAGCCTTTCTTCATTCAGGAAGGAGACCATTGTCAATCATAAGTACACTAAAGGGTAAAATTACAAAGACACCTTCAAAAATAACTGAAACCTTTCAGGCATTTTTCCCAGTGAGTGTACACCTAATTCAGCAATACACACACGAGAGGAAAATAAACAGTTTTTATGTTAGAACATATATCATGGGAATGATGACAAACGATCTCTCTATTTGTCATACTGTCGGGAACTGTCGGGAACATATGACAGATACGGTAGAACAAATACTGCTTAGCTTTCGTTTTGTCTTGACAACGTAATTATTGATGTTCATGGAGACAGGAATAAGGAAGAAATTATTGTTGAATAGTTGGTATTAAGCGTCAGTAAAATATTTCATTTTAGAAAAGGTATATTTTTAAGGTAGAGTTAGGTATAGGTGTTTATATTGCTTCAGATAATTGGAGTTTATAAAATGTGAAGAATCTCAGAAAAGTATAATAAATTAAAACTTTGACGATCATATTAGTTAAATATACATATTGAAATATACTTGACAAAATATTCCATCTATGTCGCCCTATGATTTGTTTCAAACGAAATATTATAAATAACGTGCGTGTAAACCGCCTTACTACATTTCAATTCACAAACACACAAGAACAACAGATAAATTAAACAATTCCGGTAATGTATCTGTGGTGAACCTAAACTCCACCTAAACTCCTTCTACTCTATGGTAGATGCCATATATTAATCATATAACGATTTGGCATTCTCTGTCAATAAATATATCAAACACGTAATGCTCGTATTTTATTAATACATAATATTGGCGACGAGGAAAAACTGAACCTAAATGGAAAAGCTACGTAAAAAACGGAGCACCCTACGTGGGATGCTCACCAGACTCGATACCTACATCGAGCAGAGGGCGACGATGTCTGACGAGGACATCACCGCTCGCTCCGCAGCCTTGAAGGACACCATAACAGCACTGCGAGAGTTACAAGAGAAGATAGAAAACAAAACCATAGATGATAACGATGAAACAGCGTATTTACACGAACAAAATTACGGCTACGAATTCGAAGAACTTCACACTATTTTAGTATCAAAACTTTTAACAAAAAAAACCATTATTCAAGGTCAGCGACAGGAAGACCAACATAGAATATACCAATACCATAAGATTATACCAAAAATACAATTTAATCCTTTACATGAATCAGAAACGTTCAATAACTTTAAAAAACGTCTGGAAGTGTACTTTAGACTTAATGAAATTACTGAGCCCCACATGAAGACAAATATTCTTCTGTCTACATTATCACCAGAACTCCATGAAAAATTATGTGATTTAATAGCACCAGACGAACCATTGAATAAGACATTTAACGAAATTACTGAAACACTTGACGACTACTTAGACCCAAAACCTAGCAAATGGGTTCTACAACATAAATTTATATCGAGAACTCAAAAATCGGATGAAACAGTAGCGCAATACGCCGCAGATTTAAAAAAGCTCACTACCAACTGCGAATTTAAATGTCAACACTGCCAGAAAAACATTTCAGAAAGCTTTTTATCTCTTCAACTCATAAGAGGATTGAAAGATAGCGACGCACGTACAAAAATTTTACAAGACCGAACAGTATGTACATTTAAATACCTGACACAGATTGCAACATCTATTGAAATGAGTAAAGCAGAAAATACATCAATGCTTCCGAATGAACAACCAAGTAGTGACAATATCAATAAAATTTCCACTGATTCCTACAATAATTCAAAAAAATCTCCTTTTAGAGGAATCACACCAAGAGATTTAAAAGGGAAATGTTTCCGCTGTGGTTTAAATCACGAAACCAAGAAATGTAGCGCTATAAACATAACATGCTATAAATGCAAGAAGGTCGGACACTTAGCTAGTGTGTGTCTACAACGGCGCTCAGATGCGAAGCCCAGTAAGACTACACCGGATATAAATCAATTAAACGACTCAGCGATAAGCGATGATGATGAATGGAATGATATTAATGTTATATCTGGTGAAACATCCGAAAAATACATGATAACGGTACACATTGAACATGCTAAGATAAAAATGGAATTTGACACTGGAGCCACACTTACTTCTATGTCATTACGAGACTACAGAAAATTGAAAATCGGCAAAAGAATCTTTAAAACTAATATAAAACTCAAAACATATACCGGCGAAGTAATCGAACCTGCAGGTGTTGCATACGTTCAATGCAGATGCCAAGGAAAAGAATTCCACGGTAAATTATACCTCATCAACAACAACGTTGACCCCGTTTTTGGCCGGAGTTGGATGAAAGAACTCGAAACTCTAAATTTAGCAGATATAAAAACTTTACAGCAATCAGAAAATCTAGAATTAGACCAGCTTTTGGAACTTTACAAGACATCAGTATTTCGATCCGACTTAGGCGAAATACCCAATTACAGAGGACACCTAAATCTACAAGAAAACACAAGACCAATTTTTATCAAACCACGTAGAATACCGTACGCTTTAAAAACCAAAGTGGATGAAGAGATCGAGCGACTATGCAAACAGGGTGTCATCACGAAAGTCGACCACTCTGATTGGGGTACTCCAGTGGTACCAGTTGTCAAACCGAATGGGAGTATCCGATTGTGCGCTGATTATAAAGTTACACTAAATAAAGTCATACAAGATGAACAATATCCAATACCTATGATAGAAGATATATTTGCAGAGATGAACGGAGGTAAACTATTCTGTACACTCGACATCACCCAGGCATATCTCAACATGACAATGGATGAAGAAAGCGCAATGCTACAAACACTAAGTACGCATCGAGGCACTTTTAAGGTGAACCGCCTAATGTTCGGCGTTAAGGTCGCGCCGAGCCTTTGGCAGAAATTTATGGATAAACTCCTTCAAGATCTCGAAGGTGTAAAATGTTTCTTTGATGACATCATCATTCAAGGCATCAACAAAGAACAATTACTACAGAGACTTAAGCTCGTGTTAGACAAACTAAAAGAAAGTAACCTACGAGTAAACAAAAATAAGTGCCACTTTTTCAAAACAAGCATCGACTATTTGGGACACACTATCGACAAAGAAGGTCTACACAAAAACAGAGAAAAGATTAACGCAATAATTAAAACAGAACGCCCAGTCAACACCGCAGAATTGAGGACATTTCTTGGAATGGCAAATTTTTACAACAAATTTATACCCAACCTATCATCGATCACGAATCCACTGAACAACTTACTCAAGAAAGAATCTAGTTTTCGATGGTCTACAGAATGCGAACAGAGCTTTATACACATTAAAAAAGAAATTCTAAGCGAAAGAGTACTTATACATTTTGATCCCAAGAGGCCCTTGGTTCTTGCAACAGACGCATCTCCACTGGGAATCGGAGCAGTACTATCACATAGACTCCCAGATGGATCAGAAAGACCGATAGCATTCGCTTCCAGAACACTATCGGATAGCGAGAAGAAGTACAGCCAAATTGACAAAGAAGCTACTGCCATATACTGGGGATTGAAGAAGTTCTTTTATTATTGTTACGGTAGAAAATTTATCCTAGTGACAGACCATAAACCACTGACAATAATTTTCCACCCACATCAAACGTTACCAGCAATGAGTACAATGCGATTATTCCACTACGCTCATTTCTTATCTGGATTTGACTACAACATTGAATACAGAACTTCGCCTAACAACTCAAATGCAGATTACCTATCCAGGTTCCCAGTAGAAAACACAAAGGCAAACAAAATGGACCAGAATTACAGCTTTCAACTTCAACAAATACATACCATTGATGTCAACCCAAATATCATAGCGAAAGAGACAAGTATTGATTCCGATTATACACCATTAGTACTCGCATTACAAACTGGCCGATCACTTAAAACGCTCGGTTACAATGATAATGAATTTACTTTACAAGATGGATGTATACTAAGAGGAACGCGAGTCTTAATCCCAAAAACATTACGCGAACGAGTGCTGGACGAACTACACCTCGGTCACCCGGGCATTGTGAAAATGAAGCTACTGGCCCGCAGTTTTGTATACTGGAAAGGAATTGACAATGATATCGAAACAAAAGTTAAGTCCTGTAGAACATGTAGATTACAACAAAATGAACCAGAGAAAGCACCACTACACCACTGGGAACACCCAAAGGGCCCCTGGCAAAGGCTTCATATTGATTTTGCCGGACCTGTTTACGGATACTATCTTTTAATAGTTGTAGACGCATTTTCGAAATGGACAGAGATTATACCTACTAAATCAACGACAAGCTCTTGGTGCATCCAAAAATTGAAAGAACTATTTTGCACCTATGGAACACCTCTACTCCTTGTCTCAGACAATGGCCGACAATTCGTATCGGGAGAGTTCGAAAAATTTCTAAAAGACTGTATGATTTCGCACAAAACCTCTGCTCCATACCACCCTGCAACCAATGGACAAGCTGAACGATACGTACAAACAGTCAAGAGAATCTTACGAAGCTTAGAGGGAGAAAGGGGTAATCTTCAAGAGAAACTTGTTATGGTAAAAACTCGCCTCAGACGGACACCAAACTTGAATGGTCAGACACCTTATCAGTTAATGTTTGGAAGAGAAGTTCGAACAGCATTACACTGCATGTTTCTAAACACCCATAAGGAAACTACATCAAAACATCAAGAGATCAAGGTCAGACAGTTGGAAGTCGGCGAACGTGTACAGGCCCGTGACTACACGAGTGCTTCGCACCGTTGGCAGTTTGGTACTATCACAAGACGTCTAGGCCGACTTCATTATGAGATCCGCACCGACAACGGCGATGTCTGGCGCCGACACCTCAACCAGGTGTTGGCTGCATCTTATATTCAGCAGAACAGCTAAGAGGTTAGGAGGGGAGAAATGTGGTGAACCTAAACTCCACCTAAACTCCTTCTACTCTATGGTAGATGCCATATATTAATCATATAACGATTTGGCATTCTCTGTCAATAAATATATCAAACACGTAATGCTCGTATTTTATTAATACATAATAGTATCAAAACAATTTATCAATTACATTATAAGCCAACAACTAATAGCGAAGCGAGGCGACCGAACAATAAATAAACACAACAGTAGCCAAATACAAAAATATTTGTCTCAACACCCGACAAAAAGTTATCGTTAAGTGTCAATTGTCTGCCCTTTGTAGCCTTCTTTCCGCACAATTTATTCCCAGAACTGACCAAAATACTTCCATCAATAATATGACAAAGTTCCAACACAAACCAAGAAGTGAAAACAAATAAAATAAACAAAACTTCCCTTCTTATAATATTATGATTATCTCAATGTATGAATCCATCGTAAATCTATTTACTTGTCTTAAGTAAATGCACTGATTTATTTGGCTATAAGCCAACACACACTACATCAAATAATATAATGTTTTCATACAAAACTCTCCTTAGTTTTGTAGTCGTATATAAATATATTTTTCTCTCTATCAAGTGTCGGTATACAAACAAATTTATTTCTACCCTCGACCGAGTCGCTTACATCTAGTGTTATAGAATATACATTATTAGTTTTAACATCTAGGTTTAATATTTGTATTTGTTTATTGTTCTCATTGGCAGTGTCTATTGCTAGTTCGTTGGAACAATCGTCGTGTACTTCGGCGAATGTATCGTTATTTTCATTGAGAGCAGCAATGTATTTCATACTGTTACGTCTTGTATTCTCAACATTTATGATTTCACCTACTTTCATCTGCTGAACAGTTTCTTCTTTAATTTTCTTACTTTCCCTATTCACAAAATATTTCTGTGATGATGTTCTATTGCTGTATCTTCTCCAGAACGAGTCAGAAGTATTCTGACTGCTAGAAAAGCCTGTCGAAGTGGTCGTATTGAAGGTGTCCCTTCTCTGCATTGTTTCCCTCAAATTCCTACTGCACCTCATCAATTTATTTATCCTTAACAACTTAACGAATCCCTCCCTGAATTTAGACGACATCAAATTGTATAATATTGGATTGATCGCCGAATTCAAATACAGCATAACTCTACAAAAATATAAAAGTATATAGTAACCGTCTATACCTAATGACATTATTGTCTCTGGTGGGAATACGATGATCCATAGAGTGAGAGCTTTGAAGGGGAGAAGGCAGATGAAAAATGAGAGTACAACGGTACCGAGCATGAGTATGACTTGTTTTCTGTATCTGATGACGTTGCCTGAGTTGTTGGTGTTTTTGGTGTTCTGCGCTATGATGACGGGGTTCTCCATGAGGTTCTTGGCGATGACGCTGTAGAGCACGAGGAGTACTGCGAGAGGGACGATGAAGAAGATGGCGATGGTGAGGATGAAGAACAGCGCTGACCAGAAGGTGTCGGCTTGAGTGAGGCAGACTGGGACTTCTGTGCCGTCCTCGAAGATCTCGTACGTGAAGGTTGCTACGCCGAGGATAGGGCTGTGGACAAGGGAATTAGATTAATTTTTGTATTAAAGACAGTATTCGCTGAAAAGAACTATTGCCATTTTATCAATAAGGCCAATTTTTTTTCGTCGGTATACTTTATACCTAAATGTCTTGTCGAGTTACAACCGTAATGTAAAGATTAGTGTTAATCTTTTTTACTACGTCGAAGGTTGTGGATTTAAATCAAGGTGTCAATAATTACGAAACACAATTTCCTTTTTGACTAGGCATTCTAGCTGATTTAAGCCAGTGCGTTCGATTGAGGTCTATTCTCATGTTAAAAGGAGAGCTATGCCTAACACTAATTCGCTATACATAGAAGAACAAGTATGCATGTTTGTCAAATAATATAATATTGTACATTGTAGCGCCGCAGAGTAGGCGTCGACGTTAATTTGACTTTGAAATAGAATGTATAAACTAATTAAATCATGGCAGGTGTTACGCGAATATTAATCTCGCTAACTTTGTTGTGACTTGTCATCATAATTACATACCTATTAGCTACTGTGTGTCATTGTTTGTCAGGAGCCTCTTATTGAAAGGATTCTGTACTACTGTCTAAAGACTGGGTGTCGTGGGTTCGATTTCACGATGCGCAACTTACTGATATTGGTATGATTTACGAATTATTTCGAGTTTGGTTGCAAATAGCCTCGGTTTTGTATGTTCCTCAAGGTGGAATGAGTATTTTTTGGATTTCCCTTAACACCACACACGTTTAAAATCATGTAAATAATCCTTAGACTATAAAAGATGGTTATGATTCCTTCAATAAATATTTAAACTATATATCTATAAAATACCGAATTGCATGAACTGTAAATTTAGCGAATCAATTTTGGTAATCACCTAAATCTGTTCTCAATATTAAGGCCTAATAATGCGTCCTAATAAACCCTAACCTCTAATAAGTAATTAAGTAGCACATTTCTCTACTAATGTGTAAGTCTAGCGAAAATCCTATATAATGGTGGCAAAATAATCAGAGCAACTGCTCCCAATCAGGCAGAAAATTAACTGACCAGAAATATTGGAGAGATATTGGACATTTTTATTTGTATTATTTGGTAGAAACATTAGGTTTTACGGGTTACTATTCTCGTGGAATTTGTGTCTGGTAGATAACATGAAGGTTTGTGGAGGCTGTTTTACGTTCTATGCAACTTCGCAGTACAACGTTTTGACTCTAATTGGTAGTATTTACTGAAGCCACTGTTCTGGTATGAAATCGCTTATTAGAATATTTAATAAAGTGTTTTTTCCTGATTATTTTTGTACAATATAGACATCTCCAAGTAGCAAAGGTACTTCCAGCGTACTTTTATTACTTTATGCCGTGTGTAACTATATCGTTCAACCTGTCTATCAATATACAAACCTTTACTTAAGTTTTATTTTGCTTCATTTACCAACCATGGCCTTACTTATACCTTACTGTAGTACTCTGCTCACATTGATTTAGAATCTCGATACGTACGTGTATCCTCGCCACAAAATGTATTAAAATAATTAGTTCCTAAAACTACAAACAAACAAACCGTACCATTTCATACTAAGTATTAGCTATTATTAGTAAAGTAGGCTTCAGTATTTTCCTGTAAACAGCGTTGATATTTTCATCCCAATTTCCCTTCGCGAGCGACGATTACGCTTTGATGAATCAAGTCATTTAAATTGTAAATGATGGTCATGTTTTACATGATTTCAGTTACGGAGAGCCTTCGTTCATGTTGATACATACTCGTATTACTCGTACATTGAATGTGTTCCGGGAAAATGGTGAAACTGATCTTGTTGAAGTTACTTTTGTGTAGCAACTGTATTGAATAAGTATGGGTTTCCTTGTTTTCTCTATTTGGTATTTCAGATATACAATTAATGTGTTAGCCAGAGTAAAGCCGGGCATTGTCAAAAACATTAGGATTCTATTTGTTTTATACTCAAAATTCTATTCTATTATACACTAGCTTTTACCCGCGACTTCGTCCGCCACCTGAATTTTCCCATGGAAATGCGTCATTTTCCCGGGGTAAAAAGAAGCCTATGTCCTTTCTCGGGTATCAAAATATCTCCATACCAAATATCATGAAAATTGGTTCAGTAGTTTAGGCGTGATAGAGTAACGGACAGACAGACAGAGTTACTTTCGCATTTATAATATTAGTATAAATTAAACACGCAACGCGAGAGTTTAAAAATTATGATGAGGAATAAGGTTACACATTTAGTGGTACTGCAATATACTCGTAAATATATTGCAATTCTAGCATAAGAGTCTTTAGAAAATGGTCCAGAGTGAAAGCATTATCTTCTCTAAGTTGGTTGGTTATCATTTTTAACAAAGTTCAAGGGGTCATAATATTAAAAAATATTCTTTGTTATTAGTACTAGGGATTAATAAATGTTTTGTCTGGCAAAATTATATAAATTTGTCAAAACTGTCTAAAATCGTGGAAATTAAGAAAAGTATATATTTAATTGATTAAATTGGCTTTTATTTAAAAGGCGCTTTTGTGAGATATTCACGACAAAAGAGGGAATTTTAATTATTATTTTATTTTTATCTGTAATTTTTTATCTGATTAAGATATGAATTTAAATTATTACGTCTAATAAAACATTTTCATTTTGAATACTTCAGTATCATGGTCATCTAATATATAAAATTCTCGCGTCACAGTTTTCGTTGCCATACTCCTCCGAAACGGCTTGACCGATTTTGATGAAATTTTTTGTGCTTATCCGGTATCTATGAGAATCGGCCAACCTCTATTTTTCATACCCCTTAGTGACACTTTTTTTTTATTTATATGGCAAAACAACGTTTGCCGGGTCAGCTAGTAATATTAATAACTTTTTATTTATAAAATAAAATTTTATACATCTTACGCTAATTTTGCTTTTCTACTGTCATGTTTTTAAGCAAGCATTTGTTATCATCTTCCCTATTTTAAAAAGCGACTCATAATGTTATGTATAATACATTCTTTATCTATTCATTTAATATAACTTACTGTATCTCCAAAAATAAAGCTGTCAATAGGTCAAACACCTCTACATTAGAAACAAGCCAAACAAGAAATAATGCGTTAAGGAGGACTCATTGTAATTGATGCTATTTACATCACAGCCCCCCAGGGGGCGCTCGTAATGGCAACTTCGCACTAAAACCTTGATTACTTACTGTTCCGCTAATTATTGGTTTTGTCATTACTAACAGTTAATCTTGGTTAATAATTAATTGGCTACTACTTACTAAAGTCTACAAAGATTATGCGAAGTTAAAAATCCACTTTTAACTGGATTTTATGGCAAATACAAATTATAAAGTCATATTTTTAACGTCCCATTAGAAACTTATACATATATTTAACATTTAAAAGTTACTTGTTGTTAACAAGTTATTCGCTTTTATTCATTTCATTATTTAAAGGAAATTTTTGGGGACGACCACGGTTTTGGGGTCAAATGAAACCCGAATTTCACTAAGGCAACATCGAATATTTTATATTCAAAGCCTTTTTTCAATATTTATACTCCAACAAAACCAGGAAACGGAACCCAAGACTTTGCAATTACCACTCTAATACCTTAAAAACTTGCATCGCAACAATACCCGGTAAACTTTAAAATATTTTATACTCAAAGCCTTTTTTCAATATTTATGCTACAACAAAACCCAGTAACTGAACCAAGGATTTCGCGGTCATTAATCTTATACCTTAAACACTTGCATCCCGAAAATACCCGGTGAAAACCTTTTACTCTAAAATGATATAACACAGACAAAGCCACGTGTCAACTAGTTCATAAACACTCAATAAACTATATAAAGTTAATTTTATCCTCGTCATACAATTGAAGACAACAGTCGATCAAGTTGTTAACCGTCGAACTATCAACGTTATTGCATTGTCTGACGACGTTTAAAACTTAGAGCTAGACTGTGAGTAATATAACAAGACTATTATCTTATAGAATAGGCAGAAGTATTTTACATGAATAGTTTGAAAGGTTTGTTAGAAATAGGGTAAAAATAATGAACGCAAATGAAGCAACGGTAGCGCAATTCTGTGTAATCTGTACTGTACGAGTGTTTAAAATTTAAAATGTACAGCCAAAATAGTTCTTACGGAGCCCGCTAGAGGCGCTAAACATATTTTCTCGTATAATTTCTCGACAGCTAGCCAGTTGTGGGTAGTTGACAGTAGTAAAGAATCAAGCTACTGTTTGGTACGGATGTGCTCTAAGGTTTAATTTTGTGTCATAAATACCTGTAGCGCGATTCTCTACCACTGCCGACATCGGCCTAGCTATCGAAGAAATTGTGTATGAAAATCAAATCAACGCCTCTAACGGGCGGCGTAGGAACTATACTTGTAGTACATTTAAAATGTCAACGATTTTGGACATCGCGCTAAAGTTCATGAGCTGTCGTTTGATTGATAGATTTTATACGTATTTACAGTTTTAATATAATAGCTCTTTGCACAATTTGTTGGAATGAAATGTTATGCATCATAAAATCTGTTAAACGCGGAGGCATGTGAGACTAGACACGAGTAACGGACGATTTAAATCAGGGTTGTCCGTTTTAATACTTACTTTCTTAAACCTACAGCTTTTACATCACACTTTACCAATTTAGCACAGAATCCCCTATTGACAGAATATTGGTTATTTCAGTATAATTCAACAAATAATCTAAACAGGCTCGAAACACAATAACACTACTCGATCCGAGAATCAAACCTAAAATTGAACAAAAAGCTGCTTGACTCGCCCAAGCAATTTTTTTTTCTAAATTTCAACGATAAAACAGTTTTCGAATTAATTCTGATTCCCTAGCAATAGATACGAAACTCTTCAATAGTAATATCAATTGTAAACACAGTATTTGTGTCGAAATCATGAATATCTATTTACTGAACAAACAGCTCGAGTTTATAGAATTTCACCCTCTATTTGAAAACGGGGTTAACTTTGATATGAGTTCTGTAAATGAAAGGTTATGTGAGTAATTAGGTAAAATTAAATTGGTAAAGTTGGGGTTTAAAATATGGGAGAGGTTGCGGAAAGACAAGTTCTTAGGAAACTTTTAAGGAGGTGCTTTTCGTTGAATTTGTATGTGTAGTTTTGGGTGGGTTTAACGTGCCCATGAATTATTTATATGTGTTTGCTTGATCTTGTAACCGGAGGGCTTAAATAGTTCTCACCTTTACAATTATTTGAAAGCCAATATGCTGTACATTGTTTACTCTCTTAGATTATAGTGATTACGTTACGTCAAAGCAGTAATGCAATGAAAAGTGACCATAAATTTAACGTATACTAGTTGTCAACTGAGATTATATCCGAAAAAACAAGCTAGGTTTACTTGGACTGACTGAATTTAGCAATATCAATCATAGAAAGTTTTATATTTTGCTAATTGTCTAAGCAATTTAACAGAGAGGCACGTTATTTCGATTTCCATTTTTTGTTTCAATGCATATTGTAATAATATTAATTTTCTATGAATAGGTAGCCGCTGTTTCCTCTTAAAAATTCACAGTACAAACATATTTTTTAGCTAACATTATTTTTAAATTCAGTACAAACTCAGCCAAGCATTATTAGTCAATTATATACAAAATATTATCAAAAATTTTACACCGAACTTTTGGCTGTTTGGTAATTCACTAGCAATCAATAATGAAATTATAAGCAATCTTGTTCAGCTAAATTATTGTGGTCTAATGTACTATCTCAACCTACAAATAGACGTAAGTAACCAATCTTCCCATTGTTGTAGTGTTACAGCTCCCGAGAGTACCATCCCATTGCAACAAGGTAACCGTACAATGTAGACCTTTGTATGTAATTAAACAAACATACAAATACTTGTTCTATTTGTTACAAAGGAGGAAAGGTCAAGGGAAATAATTTTATTTTGTATATAAGGTTTTCATTAACTAATTTTGGTTGAATATTACAAAAAAATATCCGGTATCACGTTTTGCACAGAAGAATTGCATAGTTAGCTGTTTCTTGCAATTCTCTAGACCTCTTTTAAGGATAATAATATCTATCTATCAGTCTGTCAAATTTCATACAATCGATTTAATTATTTATAACTTTTAATTTTCAATTGCGTTTAAGATCCGTTCCATTATAATATTATGTGCACATGTCACGTTTAAAACAGAGTAACTTGCTATCACATTTGTATGGACTGGATGTTTGTTATGTAACAACACAAAAAGAAAAATTGGATAACGGATTTGGATAAAAAATATTGACACTAACCTTTTAGCTCTTTATTGTCTCGGAAAATGTTATTTAAATGTTTGTAACTGTCGGGACAAGATTTGTATGGGATCAAAATTCCTATGGGAATGGAATCAACGGGATAAAATTGAGCCGGTGCGTTTTTTATAAATATTTCTTGCCAGCTCTTCTCATTGGTCCTACCATCCGAACTAGCGGTAAATTCACCCTCTGTGTCATTGACTATCATAAGTGTCAGCATTTGACCTAAATGATTAAATGATTTGATTTTGAACTACATTTCGATTTAACATACGGAACAAATAAAACTCATACTCTATAACTCCCAACCCTGCACTGCCCTCCATTGTCAGCGTGCAATAACTTAAACGAGACATAACTTACGTTATGCATTGTCTTAGATCACCCATTCATTACGCAGTGGGCTGCGGAATCCATATTGTTCGTAACGACTTGAATAATTAAATGTGTGTGTTGTAAAATGGGTGTCTTTTATGTTTTATTCTACGTATATTTAAGAGTTTTTAGCTTCTGTTTCTAATTGTACTAAACTTTCGTGTTGCATGATTATAAACAATTATTTTACAGAAGTTAATATGTATTTTGATGATAACTTTATGATTATTTAAAGAATACATGTGACAACATTTTCCCTGAGGTATTTTAAAGGTAATGTTTTTAAGAAATTCTCAATGTTTGCCCAGAATCTATTTGGATTTCTCAGTACACTTTTGTCACCAAGCTGACGATCCTGTGTATAATACTTAGAATGGCAAGAGGCTGACCTTTTAGCCAATTCCTTTGGCCTACTATCACACCGGAGCGAGAAAATTGTGAAAAATATATTGTATCTGTATAATGTACGCATAAATAATTATAATTGACTCCCATCTTTAACTTACGGTCTTGGTCCAATACCATTTGCAGCAGTAGTCAATTCAATTTCCGAGCTATATTGCAAGGTGATAGCTATACCTTTAAACGCTGGATATTGAAAATATCTTCGCAGCCGACTTCCAAGCAGTTATAAGAACAATTAAACCGATTATTAACACTCAAGTAACAGTTGGCAGCGAGGTTGACAACTCAATATCGAAATGACGAGCGTTCTTTACGATCTAGCGCGACATATGACGTTGTGATATTGAAACAGTTATTTGTTACTTCCTTTTGGAAATTGGGTACTTATGAGATAATTATTAAGAATAGCACGACATGTTCAATACTATAGAAATTATTTGAAACCAACAATAGTCTTTGTGATCAAGAAAAGAAAACATAGTAACCTTTAAGATCCTGAGGTTTCGGGTTTGATTCCTGGGTCGGGCAAAGTGTTATTTGGCTTTTTAAATATATGTTCGAATATTCTCATTCTCTTATCACACATCTGCTTACACTTACCGGGTATTAAAGGCACAGTGTTAGAGTAAGAAAACAGTAGTTTACTTACTTAAATTAAAGCTGCAAGCGTAGAAAATGGGTTAGGAATAATAAACAAATACACTTTGGCAGTTATTATAATTAATATCTTGTTTCCTATAATAATTAAATAAATAGGCATTTTCAATCACATTGATAACATGAGACAAACACTTAATACAATTTGTTCTATTACATTAACAGCTTTTTATAATAATACAAACAGTTCCTTAATTAATTAAAGTTTTATAATTATCTTCTGGCAGTTCAAAATTATATGTTGCTTTTGACAAAATGGAGTCTAATGTCAAAATTTTACAGAAAATCTATGAAACTGTTTCCAAAAATAAAACCTTGTGACATGAACGAAATATCGGGATTAACTGAGTACCTCCTTTCTTTTGAAGTCGGATAAGAAAAGGTTTGATGGTTGGTTTAGACTCCCCTATTTTGAGTTTTTAATATAAGATTAGGTATCATAACAGTGTTATATATTTAAAGATAGATTAAGGTATGAATACTGCATGAATAAGTCTTTTGAATCGTCAACAATCTACAAAAAAATCCATTTCAGCTAACAAACAATAACGGTCGTTCCTTTATTAAAACTTTTGCCAACTTAATTCTAAGGAACAAAACCATAACAATCTCATACAAAACTTTCAGGGAACTCGTAATCAACACTCTTAGACTTCTGAAACGCTACAACACAGTCCACTTTTATCTTCTGGTACGAGACGAATTTCTTCTCACTATCCATGCTCCTAGCTTTGGCACTGTTTATTAACACGCTACGCCTCAGTGAATGTGTCCGGCCCTCTACTTCGTCCGACCTATTATTTTTACTATTGGAATGACAAATAAACTTGCCAGTATCATCACCACTATCAACTCTATTATCGACATCTACAACTTCAGATATCTCAATGTTCCCTTCACTCCTCATTCTGTTTATTATTGGCTTTGTATTTGAACAAACAGGCGCCGATTGTTGTCTCACAAATGTTTTGTTAGCAAATATTCTATCAAATATACCCCTCTCAACCTCGTCTTTGCTCTCCGACTCGGTGTCAGTACGATCGATGCTCCCTCTGTGGCTGAAAAGCTTCTTTAAACTGTTTGTCGTTCGAGTTAAACTACTACTTGTAGTCGATCCGTTTGTGATCGTTCTTTGAACTCTTCTCGTCTTATTTTCTAGTTTCTTCTTATAACATATGCAGACTTTACAGAATCCTATGCGGAATTTTGACGACATCAAATTGTATAGAATAGGATTAATCGCGGAATTTATGTATAACATTACTCTTGAGAAGTAAAGTATATTGTACCATTTTTCCGGGCTCATATCGTCGTAATGCTCAGCTGGTGTCATGATTATCCATAAGGTAAGCGCTCTATATGGCATTAAACATAAAAAGAAGCACAATACAACGGTCCCTAGCATTAATATAACTTGTTTCCTCGCGCGAGTGTTGTACGGATCAACAGTTTTGTTCATAACTACTTTAGAGGCTGCTGTAATAAGATTTTTGGCAATGACGCTGTATAATACGATTAATATGATGAGAGGTAGTGCGTAGAGGAGTATTATGATGGCGATGAAGAATGTGATCTGCCAGAACGTGATGGCTTGAGTGAGACACTGCGAGTAGGTGGTGCCGTCGACTCGGGTCGTGGTGTGGTGCTCCGCTATCGCCAGGATTGGACTGCAAGAGAAGAAATCATAGATATAGCCGCTAGCTACTGATACTACAACTAATAGGTGATTCTACTAACTATCTACATTGAAGTGCCTTATTTACATAGGGACAAATCACATTGAAATAAATGTAAACAAGTTTATCGCTGTGCGGTTAGAATTGATAAGTCTCTACGTGTAATCAGAGAGGAAATAAGCCTTAATGTATGCATGATATGGTAAAGGGTTGACCAGTAACAGTTTCAATGGTATCTTTTACTTAAAAGAAACCTTTTTACCCGACTTTTTAGGGTAATATTTTTATCATTTATAAGTTCTTCTTGTAACAAAATAGAGGTTCGATCATAAACCAAAATAAAGGGATTTTCATCAAATCGGTTGTTTTAACTTTTAATGCACAGCATGTTTAAAAAATGTCTGCGTGTAGCTTTCAATGTGATTTCCCCATAAAGTGTGGAAACATATAAATATCAATCTACAGGAAAAATAATTAAAATAAATTGGTGATAAACTAATAACAGCACTATAATTACATGTGGTCTATATATTATGAAATATTTGGTAAATAATATTAAATCATATAGACATTAATGTGGCGCTATTTCCTCGCCGTTATTTCCTAGTTAATTAAAAATAATTGTTATGGTGACATATTTAACTCTGGTATTAATTAAATGACCGTTATAATGAATTGCTGCTGTATATTTTGGTAACTGTCACACTCTTATATTTTTACTCGACTGCACAATGCAAAGGAGCGTAATGTTTTGGCGTTGTAGTTTAAGCAATTAGTTTGAAAAACATCTGAAGTACCTACTTGTGATGAAATATACCAACGGTATTTAAAAAATGTCTTTATACATAAACATAACCCATTTTGTTTCAACATAATTAAATAAACCCGTGGTTGAATTTTGTTATTTTTATGGTCGTATTTATTAAAACACAGCATTTTTAAATAAGTTTTTAGTAAAAATGATATTTACTCGGATATGATACAACCTTGTTTTTCTTATTTAATTTAAGTATAAGTTTGACGTATTTAAGCACATTTTGTTCTCATTCTTCAAATCACATTTTAATTACTAAAGCTTCCGTTTCAAATGACCACAACCATTTCCAATATCCATCTAAGTACAAACTACTATAATGTTTAATAACTTCGCCTCTAGGCAGACATTACATAACATCTGATTCTGCCTAGCCCATTCATCAGTACAATGAGTGGCCAACAAATAGTTGATTACCACCACAAATCGTTTAGTTTCAACTATTAAGAAAAACTGTGTTCTCATCTCATTGTGTTTGACAGATTGTTTATGGTTATTTTAATTGTTTCTTTGTAATGGTCATTGTTATAACAATTGAGGAATACTATCGTTTGTATGTTTATTGTAAGAAAAAAAAAGGTAATTTTGATAGAGTTTTATGTAACTGTTATAAAAGTGTTAATTTAAATCAATTTATTTTCATAATTACTTTTTATACAGTATTATAATGATAGGTAAAGCTTACGCGTACGTTCCATTCGCATTTTACCTCATTAAATAATAAAGTATTTTACACACTTATTATCGTTATTCGTAACGATATATTATTATTAATTAACTTGACAAAAATTATTTAGTAATTACGTCAGAAAGTCGTTTTTGTAATTTCTCAAAAAAGTTAGCACTCTGCAGAATTACTGTCCTTTAAAATTCGACCAGTTTATTTTAAAACTATGACATCATTTTAGATTATATTATTTGCTGTCATTTTAATGCTTGTTATTATTAATGCAAGCCAGTAGTAGACACTAGTATGTCTTTGTAAGTGGGTCGAAGTGAATTCGGCCATGTCTTCTAATGGTTCATCTGTCGGTGATGAGTCAGCGACTCGGCGTATTCTGTGCTCAACTACCCGCCTATTTGGCGTGCACACTAATAGATTATTTTGTTTTCTGATAGATTTTGATATATCGTATTTATTGGAAATGTATGGATAAGGAATTTGAAAACATCAAAATATGAAAATTTTTGAAAGTGTATATTAATAACAACTTTACATTTTTTTAAATTATTGTGATTAGTTTTGGATTAAGCACGCAGAAAATAAATAATAGATTAGTATTATACATTTTTGTAAAATGTCTATGAAAATCTGATGTATTTATTTAATTTCAAAGTTATTCTTTAAGTGCTCCAAAATAAGACAGTTACCAGATTTTTTTATTAAGTTTAAATATGTCACCTTAAATTCTACGTGATGATAAATATACCTTAAATAAATACTTTTAAAAAATAACCAACTTATACTAAACACATCTAATAATTTAAAAACAACACTCTAATCCAAAAACATCCCAAAATAAAGCACACACGTAAAACATGCAAAAACAACAAAAACGTATTAAACGCACGACAACATTGATAGCACATCAAAACTTTAAATATATTTAGCATACACGTTACTATGACGTCACAGTTGTAGTAAATACATTTACAAAATATACCCGACTTACCATGCCTATTTTATTTGTGTAAGATAGATACATAAGTTTGATAAACTTTGAAATAAGTTTTTTTTACGATAGTTATTAATATAACTTTAACATGTAATGTTTTTGTTCTTTAACTTAAAATACCTTTTCCTATTATTTCATCAACGTATGTAAAATAGCTTATGGATATTAGGCATTAATTAGATTTTGAACATAAGCAGAGCTTTTGCTCAGAGACCAGACATTTAGTTTAGCAAAATACTTAAAAAATCTATAATAACTTTAAACATTATTTATGTACATATATATATATATATATATATATACATTCAATCCTTATTTATGTCTACCTACATTTAATGGCTCAGATTGTATGTAAAGTTATACAACATTCTTCAATAAAAATAATATACATAACCTTTCTAAATATTAACAAATTGTCAAAACTAAATCACGAATAGTACTGAAATTACGTGAAACAATCACTCACGTCTCGCAGCAAACTGTTGAAATATTTATAACTTGAAACACTGCAGAAAATGTATGTTAAATCTTGAAATGTGAGGTCTTTGATTCTTGTATCTTATTCCACGGCACATGAGTGTAATCATGTATTCATTTATCTATTATTTTGATTGTCAGAGAACCTGATAATGTGTCTTCTTCAGCTTATTGTATTTAGTAACATGTGTATAACGTTTGTATGGTTTAACGTTCAATTCAAATGTTCTAGATTATAAGTTATAAAAACTAAAATGCTTTAAGTATTATCATATCAAAATTGACGTAAAAAGTATTGAACTAACTAATTATAAGTATATCTATATATTTTAAAAAAACGTTAAATATTCCCAACTATTGTCTGGTTACACTAACAAACGATCATAATTATCAAATAACTAGTGTAAAAATTATTTTTGTGATAAAGCCGATTGTCGAATTAATGTTGTCAATTGTCAAATAGAACATTCTTAAGCCTTTCGTTTTATTAAAAACATTGAAAATACAACAACATTACGGTAGTATCGAAAGTCTGCAAGCGCACTTCGATACTATCGAAAGTTCAATCTCTACAATATCTCCAACTATCTTATACCAAGACGTATGCTAAATATATCAAGCGTAAAGGTGCACAACAAACAAAGCGTAACAGCAGCCGTCACGTACATACACGTAATGTTAAGCGAATCTTTTACGAACCTTGTCTCACAAAGGGTTTGTTCAATCACTAGTTTATTTCACAAACTGTGAATAAAAGCCGTTTTGTTAGTCAAATATATTAAAGAAAATACACAACTTAGTAGATTGTCTTAGCATGCGCGATTTATCTAGATAGATCATTTTTTAATACAGATTTATTTGTATTTCAAATAAGTAAGTATTGTATGTAAGTCACTGTTTCTAAATTATGAATCAAGTTTTTCTTCGCTAGTTACGAATCTTGCATACGAGACTCTCTACTGAGTTGTTGGTTTATAACACGCGCGCAATTCTTCTTTACTAATGAGATAATTAAGAGGACTCGTCATCGATAAGACGTATTAATTCGTAGGTCATAATTGTGACAAACTGAGACTGACTTAACTGACAGACTTGGCCCTTATAGTCAAGTCTGTTTTCTCGTAATAGAGTAAGATCCCAGAGCTGCCAGACCTACGTAATTTTAGCAAAGCTGAAATTTTAAGAAAACTTTTTTTTTTTTAAACAATAAGCCTGTTAGACAATTTTGTCTTTGACGTGCCTCGTTGGAAGTGAACGCATCACCATGTACTTTGTCGATCAATTGCCTGTCTTATAAGTCGCTGTTGAAATAACTATACAACTAGTTTCAATGTAAGTAAACTTCTAACTCACTACAACAAGAATGTCAAATTAAAAAACCGTTCCGTTCAAACAGTTGAACAATTGAAAACGACCGACTTTTCAATATGGCGCCGAAGGATATATTGCACAACGCCATCTATTATTTAAACTCGGAACCAATATAGAGCGGAATGGCGGACGATGTCGTGTCTCCCTCCAATAAGCTGCGGTATTAAAAATTCTTTGGAATAACGTATATAGACTTGTAGTAGAAATTCTTTGGGGAAAAGAATCTGTCATTGTCTTTTAAGACAAGTGCAGGCTTTATTTAGTTTTAAGGTATGAAGTTTGTGAACTGTGACGTCATAGCTCTCGAGGACTGAGGGTAGTTATAAAAAATAAGATATATTTGCTTTTAAATGGATTCTAATAAACCATATTGAAAAAAAAGCATCAAACAATTTGGTTGCCTTGAGTAGAATTAAAAACAACGGAGACTCTAATTGAAGTGAGTTTAACTCATTATTTTCGCCTTTCATTATAACAGATATTGAAAGCAAATATGAAACGACAACGTAGATTATTATTATCACCATTTTTTTCTGTCTGCTATAGACTCGAGACTAGAGAATAGCTCTACCAAATAGCCCTTAAGGAAGCAACTTCCCACAAAAGATACGACCAGATTCAAAAGTACCTTCATTCGTAATTTAGACCACCGTCATAATATTACAATTTCAAAATTTAGGTCCCTCTAAAATCCAGTTGCAGGCTTCAATAAAATGCAAAGCGTAAAGCTTGTATGAGCAATATGTTCTGCTTGCTCAGCTATAAAACTATAAAGTAACTGGACATCGTCCAGGGATTGTGGAAAGGACCCAAACTTGAGGTTTATGATATAAGAGTAAAGGCACATGCACCATAAACTACGAAAGCTGCTGGCTTATATCCTCCTTCAAAAGAATTTGGTTCGATCGCAATTACTTGATTTACTGTAAACTTGTACTCTTAAATTCTTAACTAAAGCAATATCGAATGCTGTTTTAAAATGATAGTAATCTGATTCGAAAAATTTAGTTTTTCGTCAAGTTTATTATTAGTTCCTTGGCTTTGTTACCCCCTAATACTAGGTTTGAATCCTGTTCGACAAAATATAGCTAATAATTTCTTGCATTCCAGAATACGTCATTGATTCTTTCTTTACACAAACACAAAGAAATTCTATAGTTCATTTAGTTTGTAGCAAAATACATCTTGAAATAAAAACACAAATCAACGTCCTACGCATTTTACAAACTAGACTACTTACTTGTACAAGCTATGTACAAGTGCCCTTACTACAGTTTTGTTATTTAGGTCGAGAGGGAGCGGAAAAATGTCAGTAATCCTTATTAGTTGGTGAAATTGGTTGAGCTTAGCAACCTAGATGGTTATAGGCTTTAGCTGTTGTGTATTTGTACAACTTGTAGTAGGGGCGAAATACTGGACTGTTTTGCCATAATGAAAGCTAAAGTTTACCAGGGACTAAGTATGTAACTTTAATAAAAAGGATTTTGGGCAGAATGTGAGAGGCTACCTTGACCAGCCTAATTTTGGTATAGTGATTTATCCTCAGGGTGTAATCCTTTACTCTAACAATTTTCACTGAGATAAATTCAGTTGTTAGCTGTAGAAGCAATACAGGCAGACTTATACTTTTAAAATCAATGATAATTATAAATATGATGATATGATGGTCATACTCGCATTATTATTATTGCATTTTTGAAGTACGACGGCAGTAAAGTTGGTTTAGTTTTAATTATAAGCCAAAGGCTTCCAACGTTACAACAAATACTATTTCGATAAAAAGAAGCCCTCGAGGAAATTAGCTTGGGCACCCATCCAAAACTTGACCTTGGCAAACTTACTTTACCTTACCGTTCTATTACTCTACACACCACAACACGTCAGTAAGTCAGTCCCCGTTGTATTATAAAGAACCCATTATAAAGAACAAACATACACAAAATCCAATAATAAGAAGTACATACAAGTGTCCATAAGAACTATAATATACCCGTACAATAACTACATATTCTACATAGGCGTGCGGTCGTTAATTCTGCTCTGACATTCAATTTCCATTGCGAACACAATTAATCTCCTCCATTGATCAAGAAAGCTTTCCATTTATAATTATCCCTTTATACGATCCCTTTACATTTGATTTATCACTTTTATTATCATTGAATTTGCCTTAGGTCCTTTTTATTTTGATTCAATTGTTTGTACAATGTTGATAGTTATGTGCATATTTTTAAAAGTAGAGTAAGCAATAGTTGTAAGTCTCGGTTATTCTTGAATCAAAGGTTACAAAAATAAGGCCCTTCGTTCACATGGCTACAGAAATATCCGATACGCAGTGATTTTAGTCTTCAAGAGACTACCGTGATTCAAATACATTAAAGTTCGTACACGCGTTGCATCGCCAACATTTGTCCCGCGACTGACTTTCCTAGGTCTTTTGTGTAGATCTATTGACTACCTGCTTAGAATTTCCTAAAGTACCCAGTAGATATATGACAATAGGCTCGTTTTACATAGCATATGGCAGCGAGCTGGTTGAGGAACTTCGGCATGACATATGGTTTAAACCCTGGGAGGCTATCGTGTATCTCAGTTGACAACTATTTGAAAGTCACAGTTAGGTACAGCGTAGTGTAGGTACATTTACACGTTACGTTAAAACAGCAATGTATTAAATAGTGGCCATCAATTGATTGTACACTCGTTGCTAACTGAGATACATACGGGTGTAAAATGACTAAATCCAACAATTCGTGTGGACAATGTCGTGAATGAAGACTAGTTCAGATAAGATATATACCTAGTTCTTTACTTTGAAACTTGTTACAACAGAAATGTTTTCTCCAATTTGTTCATTTCCATAAAAGTAAAGCAATTTCAAGACCTTGAAGACTTTCCCGAAATAACTTGTTTAATAAAGTTGAACATTTGTCTAGTCTAGGAAATATCAGACAGAAATAAACTAAATTTCTTTGTATAAATAAGTATTTGTGTTTACTTTATCGTATGGTCAATCTAGTACGAAAGCTGTTTAAGCCGCCCGAAGGGCCTTTAACATGACTTAAAGACTGTTATCTTAATTGACAACAACCTTAACTGACTTTCAACGTAATCTCCGAAGGACTACGGTAACGCTCAGTTCAAATACTACTATGAGGTTACCCATCTATGGAATGAGCACGAGAAGAGTGATTAACCCAGAGATCGTTAACCGACCGGTGAGCACAACTGGTTATGAGCGCTTCATAAAAAGTACAATGCAATTAAAGAATTGTTTTTAAACGTCTGTCTAGAATCTAGCATTAGGGTTTAAAAATTGTCAAAGAGGTAAAGCACTCAGGTTTTAATAAAAGGTATTAAAGTCATCAAGGATTTTGAAATGACAATTTAGTTGAATATTTGATGTTCAATTTCTATTCGACTTTGGACATTGTTCTTTCTTTGTTTCAAAATTTATATGAATAAAATAACTATACTATTTTTTGATAATATGACTGTCTGTCCATCAAGATTGACTAGCTGTATTTAGACGTATTCTGATAGGGCCCTTTAAAGGCCATTAAAAGCCTGCACGTATTTTATTGATTTACATGTTGTTGCAATTGTTAGAAGTAAGTGACCCAAATATATTTAAAATTATACTAGAAAACTAACTCAAGATCAAATTAAATTGATAGAAGGGGTAATTTTAACTGTGTTTAACGTGGCGTGTATTATAATATGTACCAAGTAAATAGAATGTCTCTTGAACTATTTTTATTGGTAGTAAGTCACAAACATCATCATAAGATTTAATTCCACCACTTATATACCCCATACATAATAACATCATATATCAGATCATTATCAGACATCATGATGTCTGATGTTATGTGACACTCATGAGTGTAGATCAAACTCAGGCCTATTCAGAACACCGTTGTACATCACAAAGTTTCGCAATCATAGAATAATTCTGTCACTGAAATACTAAGTTTAGGACGGAGTTTGTGTTACGCTGATTGGTGAGCGGAGCGACATCTGCGTATTTACTATACTATAGTAATATAGGTATGTGAAAAAACATTATGTATCCCTTGAATGCTTTTCAATTTTAAATGTTTGAGATTTGACATAGTTTAAGTTCGTAAAAAGGGCGAGCTCAGAAAGCCTATTTTTCATGAATAAAATATTATTTATTATTTGTGAACCTCATTAGCTGGGCGACCATTATTTTGGACTTAGTTAATATGCAAAAATCCTCTCAAAATATCGCTTCTTTGTGGCGACAGAGTAAGCAGAGTTCCTATTTAATATATAAAAACAAAACCTTAAACTTCTATGTAAAACATATGAACTGAAAAATAAACAAGAGCAAGTAAAGTTTTTCTCGAGAAAGACACCTAAGACACATTAACTTTGTTTTTTTAAGTAAGTAAATGATAAATACTTAGTCAAAATGAAAACTGATGGTATCTAATTTTAAGTTCTAAAATGATAACATCTAATCCGCTCCGCTATTCACCCTAGTCTCACACCCTGTTCTATCAAACTTGTTGGCTCAATCGTAAACAATGTATTTCCATAATAAGGAAACTTATCCATCAGTACTAGACTTTGATAAATAACTTTGATATTACATTTGTTATTGTTCACTGTTATTTTTAGTAGTTTAAAATTCTAATGGAGTTTGAAAAGAGTCTGTTGTTTTCTAAGTATTAACAACAACTAAAAAGTTTTGTTTTAGAAGGTACGATATCTTATATATTTGTATCGCAAATTGCTTTTTTTCGCAGTCCATATCTGTTTGTATACATATTAACCCTCAAGTTGTATGAAGATAAGAAAATCAACAAAATTAAAAATAATATTGTATGGGAATCGAACCCGAGACGTTGTAATCGAGAGTTGCGTTATTATTCAGACAGACAGTCAAATTTACTAAAACTATGTGTGCCAAATAAGTTCAAAATGCTCTTTTTTGTCGCCAAAATCTTATAAATTTATGGGATATAAATCTATTTAGTTTCTCTTCTGAGCTTGGGTTGCATTTCAGCATGAAAGCGGTTAGACAATGCGGGCTGACAGACTTGGCATCTTTTCAAGAACTTTTGAGAGTGCAGGTTTGCTCACAATTTTCTACTTTTAAACTTATTTAAATGTCAATATCAATTTCACTTCTATAGTATCTTTAAAAATTGCGTCTGCGGCCTGGGTTGTCGTGCATATGACTACTTATCACGATGAGGTTTCCATTTCGTTTCCCATCCTCGGTCGAGCAAATAACTATTGGGTATTTCTAATTCATTCTGGAATATATCTCAATCGTACCCCGTAACATTTTGATATATAACCAGTTAATTAAAATAGTCTTTCCTTCTATTACATGAGACTAACAGTATAAAAAACGAAACGGGGGTGAATTTTATACGCCTCTGTCTACACCTTCGAGTACAACGTACAGTAATTTTAAACTACTGTATATTTCAATTCTAAACATATTTATTTTAAACCTAATATATTTCAAAATCTAGTCATCACACAGCCACAAATCTACATCAATTAAACAAGCTCTCAGAACCTGAAATTAAATCCCGCAACTCCCACTCAGTACATGAGTTATCCATCATAGCACATAATACGAACACTAGTCGGAAAGGAACTAAGTTTTACCGAGTGCAAATGAGTTGGAAACTGGTTGGCAACTGGTTTCAAACTTAACGACTGTTACAATGTAGGATTTGAGTCAGATGATTTGGTACATTATTGTAGTTAGTGTTTTGTAGTAGTTGCTATGTATAGTGTTTAATTGTATTGGATTCTATATAAGAGTTGTAAGTTGCGATTGATATAATTACAGACCATGCTTATCCAGACATGAAGTGATATATTTTGTAATCAGTTCATAAGTTATCCGTCATAAACCTTCCATCATAAAACCCTTTTTCCTTTTAATAGTACTTATTTAAACGTGTCCAATATGCAAACAAAAATAATGATTCTATATCAAAATCGTAAGCAATTCTGTTATTTAAAATGGCAGGTTTACTAAAAAATATTATCAAATATCCAGGTTTAGCAGCAGTGATAGCCGAGTGGTATAAGTTGACACCTCCCACGCAAGTGGTCGCAGGTTCGAATCCGAGGCAACACACCAATGACTTTTCGAAGTTATGTGTGTATTAGAAATAATTATCACATGCTCCAACGGTGAAGGAAAACATCGTGAGGAAACCTTGCATTCCTAAAAATTTGTTTAAAACATTTATTGAGGGCATGCAAAGTCCCCAACCCGCCCTTGGCCAGCGTGGTGGACTCAAGGCCTTACCCCTTCCTCATTACGGGAGGAGACCCTTGCCCAGCAGTGGGACATTAATGGGTTAAATTTATTATTATTATTATTTATATCCAGGTTTTTACTTTCAGGATACTTACTTACTAAATACTTTCATTAAATAATCCTCTTTTGTAACACTAATTTAAGTAAGTTTCAAACCTAATTAGATTTTCTTCTTAGCCTACTTTCCTTAAAAATACAAAACAAAATATCAAAAATAGAGCCTTTATTTTGTCCTAAGTTTTTCAAGATATAGGCTGAAAATAACTAATCCTGAAATAAAGGAAGTAAAAATAAGATTTTCTTGAGAGTTGAGTTAAGGAGGGAAGTTTTATGAGCGTGAGGTATTTTTCTTCAGGAGAAAGTGCTTGAGAGTTATTCAGTTCAAGTTTCAAAGGTGCTGTTAATCTTGAAAACAAGTGTTACATAAATCGTGATGTGGGAGTGATGTTATTTTTAGAATTCTAGTTATTTTTACAACTGTAATGGATTTTGTTCTGGAAATTACGAGGACTTAGAGACTTCAGTAAACTTACATAGCCTATTTATTTCGACGAAAAAAAATGCTTGTTTTAAATTGGAATCTAGTGGAAATGTTAAGGGGAAACCAAAAACGCTGGTCGGTTTGGAGATGGTAGAAGGAGGGGGTTATATTGTAAACCGTAACCTACTTTTGATATATAATAATACCACGAGTAATTGTCATTTAATGATTAATACTAATTGTTATTTCTGGTTGAATATTTGCCATTATGCCCTAATGTTTGAGATAACAGACATGCGAACAAGGTGTCATAAATAATCAGCGGATACAAATTCCACCCAGTGCATTTATGACTTTAATCTATTAACACATCTTAAGGCCTAACCGGAGTAGTTACCAATATGATAGTGAGATATAGGCAGTGAAAAAAATGTCTTATAGCTGAACTATTAGTCCCTTTTTTAACTAAAGATTTTCTTAGCTTCATGTGAATGGTAGTGATCCGTCAAATTGATCGACACGTGAATAACGCTCGGAGATAAATCTTGTACCTACAGATAACAGTAACATCTGTAGCCCTTGAAACAGACCGACTATGATGAATTACTGTACAAATTATTTTGTTAGAAGTTTTTATATCTTCTATATTTCGTCATATTTTATTATATATATTTATCAACGCGGTAGGCCCAGAAAGAGATGGCGAGATGAGTTGGACTCTCATACTAAAGATTGGCATCAAATAGCTTTAGACAGAGATAGATGGAAAGAGGGAAGGGAGGCCTTTGCCCTGCAGTGGGACAATATGGGCTGATAATAATAATAATAATTTATCTAGCTGACTTGCGCAGCTCCGTTCCTGATTTTTCTTTAATACCTTTCCCGTGTTTTAAAGACAATTACAATAAGTCGAATTGGTTAAGCCGCTCCTGAGTTGAGCGCCAAGCAAGACATTTGACGATTCATTTTTGTATATAATAATATATAAAAAGATAATATATTGTGATGCTATGTAATAACGATTTAGCATTTTAATGTATTGGTTACCTTTACTCATTTCAATAATAAACTAACATTTATTAACACAAAGAAGCCGAATCAAAGCGTGGTGGAGGTACCTTATAATCTATACAAATCGCTTCAAATCAGCCTCTAGCCAAGTCCCATACAAATTCAAAAAATACTCAATGTCTCACCTTTCGCCATTCCTTCAAAATATATTTTCTTGACCATAGCACACTGAGTTTTATAGTCTCAAAGCTATTATAGTAAAAAAACCACAAACACATATTTGTATCAATTTTCAAAGCAAAACCCGCACCCGTAGTCCATATTGGGTGTATAGTTAATAGCTGTCAAAAACTGTTATAAATCAAAGCACACGGTTTTTTCTCGCGATTAAAACGCTGCATTTCTGACAGTTGCATATTTCTGTCATTGTTAATCACTGAGGCGTAAAAAGGCAAAATTCACACATAAATTGCACACTGTAGGCAAATTCTTGTCATTTTTAACCATTTCTGTGTAAGCATTTCTGTCAAAAAACTTTCGCACCAAAAACACACATTTCCAAAATGGGAAAATCTTTTAGTTCAATCTTATTCTATAACAGTGGTCAGTGATGGTGTATGTTTATTAAACACACAAGTAATACCTAAATGTTTATTTAAAAAACCATATTCTTACAAATTTATTAGTTCGCATACAGACCGATCTAACTATTAAGTAATGAGACTTATTTTATCAAAACTAATTCATCTATGTTACTCAACAACTAAGTCAATTTGGATCAATCATTTCATTTCTAAAAAGAAAACATTACTTGCCTACATTGATATCACTACTCCATTCCCTAACCATCATCACTTCCCACCAAACCCTGATCAACCCTTACCTGGTAAACAAAGCCGCGAAGAACCAAACGAGGGCACAGATGAGAGTAGCCCTGGTCTTAGTGCACACGTACCCGGCGCGCAGAGGCTCGCAGATCGCGTAGTAGCGCTCGAAGCTGATCGCTAGGATCGTGAGCACTGATGCGTGGGTCACTGTTAGCTCTACGAAGGGGACTGCTAGACCTGGGGACAAGGGAAAGTTATTAATGGTTTTATAAAGAATATTCTGTCTGTTACGCTTTGTCGGTGAAATCGTGGAATCGATTTTGATGAAGCTTTGCTTGGAAGATAGCTCAAACACAGGCTATTTGTTTTCTAAATCAACCCCAATTTCTCTTTTTGGTGAAAAAGTAAAGCAGCTCGGGTCTCGCTTTATTGTTTCTGCGAAGAACCATTGTGGATTCTATTTACTATCGTATAGTAAAAAATCTAATTAAGTAGATTTTTAGTTATCTAAGCATATTTTATTTAGTACAGTATATGTCTTACTCAATAAAACATAGAATTTAAATTCCACCCTGTTGTACTCCACTTTTACTTCCTTATTTACAATTTGATAATTAAGGCATCAGAATCTCAATAATCGAAAAATATGAAGTATCTATAAAAGTGTATAAAAATATATAGACAGAAATGAGAATACTAATGTAAAAACCGGTTGTTGTTTGTAGAACAGATTAAATAATTCAGAATAAAAAAGAAAAATGCGGAAAAACACAAAACTTAAAAGCTCAGCGACAAACTCCCATAAATAAAAAATATCTTCCGAGTATGTAAAATCGTGGAAGCAAGCGTTATTTGTCTGAGAACATTTCGCGATAAAACAAGGGCAGACATTAAAAACACATTAGAGATTATATCATTATACTTCCTTAGCTTCCGAGCTTACAATACAGTTTTGTAATATAAAGTTTTTCTGCTTGTATCGTATATTAGCAGTATAAAACGATTTTTGTAGAAGAAGCACGAAAGATAAATTTGAGTCCTGAAAAAATTTAGGTGTTTTTGACAGCTTATGGTGGAAGTTAATCTATGAAAATCATCAAAATAATGTCATCATCATTGGCCTGTGTCCATCTATTGCAGATGATTCAGAATAATGTATCTAATGGTGAAAAGATCGGTTTAAAATTAGTGCAACATAAAGCTATAAATTTATTTTCTGTTCTTAAATAATCATGTGATGCGGGGACTGGAAACTTAGGGCAGGCCTTTGCTCAGCAGTGGGACATAGACAGATTTTTTGTTAATAATAAATTAAAAACAAACTTGATGTCGCCTAAAACATCGCTCTTATCGTCCTAAAAGTCTTTATCCTGGAAATATGACTCCCAATGTTATCTAAATTTGTTCAGGCGTCAAACTGTAAAAAATAACATACAAATAAAATGTTACTCTCGGTCTTATATTAATAGTTAGTTTTTTTTAATTCCACGTAGGAGGTATCGCGGGCAAAAAGTAGTAAAAGATAAAACAAAAACCCTATGTTTTTCTTATTTTTTCCGTAAAATTCCGGAAGCACAATGGATAGTGGAATAGTTTTTCATTATGATGTATCATCGGCGATGCTACAAAAGTTGCCTTTAACTTGGCGTCTGGCGCCACGAGGCGTCGTAAAACGAATGGGGGTGAACAGCTATGTATCGTCTTTAAGGGTTGATTGGCATTTGAAGGGATGCAGAGGGATGTAAGTTGATAGATTTGATAGTGACTGTCCGAGTTTTTATGGCAAAGAAAAAAAATACTGCTCAAAATGTTTGTAAAACGGTGCATCTATTGCATATTAGATAAAAAAATAGTTAAATGCTTTTATTTTAACGAATTTGTGAGATGTCTTGGTCGTGGTATCAAAAAGACTATAATATACAATAGTATTAGTTTATAGTTTTGGTCCGATACCATACGGGTTACCTAATTTGAGGTTTCAATTGAACATGTTCCTTAAAAATATTTCTATGAACAATTATTTCTATCAAGGTAATCGAACTATAGACCTTTCTACAGGTTTTAGGTATACATGTAGAAGGTCCTTTTAGCCGCTAATTAAATATCTAATTATGTATCTAAATGCCTAAATACAAGTTATTCGTACATTGGGTTAAGGTAATTAAAATGTTATCCAACCAATCCAAACCGATCATTCAGGATATACGTGTTCAAACTCACTGAGCTGTTGTAAGGGTTCTGTGCTGCTATTAAGCAGTGATACAAATCTGTTATCTGTTTACGCTAAGTCTGTACATACAAGAGATAAATAATAATATCTAGATAGTAGAGATATTATGCTCAGGGCTAAATACAGGACAACATGGAAATCTTAGTGGTACAATTGTCTAACTATGAGATCCAGGCTAAAATTTTCAGGTCAGGCTATAAAAAAATTGCTATTTATTTTTTGCTAAATGTTTTTGATGAAACTTTTTCATTGTCAGTCGTAAACCTTTCTGTACATCATTTTTTTTATTATTTATCAAATAACATTATCCAATTAATATTTAATCTAATCTTGTTCATAGTCTATTCAATACCTCATCTTATGAAGATCTATTTTTGTCTATTATCTCTCAAAAGCATAAACAACTCACGTTTATTAATAATAAATAAATTACATTAAAATTAGATAATCTGACATTAAAAAACACTGCTTTTGAGTCATGTAATAATTTTATCTACTTTACAAATACAGTTAACCTTACACCCAAAATTACATGTTTTTCTAATAAAACCTTGTACTACCAAAATCACATGATACACAAACATGTTCTCTGACCTCAATCTGCCTATAGATATACTATAATAAATCTAGCCCGCATTCACTAATAGTTACATATACTATGTAACATAGTATATCGTTAATAGAGTACCCTTGATTTATAAGTTAAAGATAAAAGTGTTTTTCTACACTCATGATGGTGAAATCTTTTATTATTTGTTAAATGGTTTTTTGGCACCGCTCTAAATAGTGCTAAGTACTTATATTACCATTTGGTTAAAGGTCAATTGAGAGTAAAACGTTTGTAATGTTCAAGTTACTCTGAAAACAGGTTATTTTGGCCATGTTTTCGTAAAAGCACACTTTATTTACCCCCGATTTCTGAATATATTTAGCGGTAGTTTATCTATTCAATAGCGTTCTTTTTGTATGAGTTTTAAATGTACCTCAGAAACCGGGGGTTAGAGTTTTACTCTAAGGTCAATAATTTCATGAAATATTTATTAAAGTTTTGATCACAAAAGGCTAACAACAAGTTTTATTAACTCTAATTGTGTTATGTGTAGTAAATAATAACCGTTGTTTTGTAGAAAATATTTATTTTTCTTCCGGAAATCGAACCTGAGAGCTAGTTATCATCTAACGTGGTACTATCGCAATTTGTTTTATACATTCCCATGTCATTTACATTACTATTCATTACATAATGGTACAATAACATGCCACTACGTTCCTGGAAGCTCTTGATAGCTCATCAGACAATTCAAGAGAATTACGAACATATCATTTGTTAAGACGCTTTTCAGAATAGTAATATTAATGAGAAGTGAAGTTCTAAGCAGTAATGCGTGAGCGTTTAGTGATAGTTCAAAGATCTTTTGGCAGATAAATTCTTACTTCCTATACTAATGTATGTTTGTTTTGATTTTATCTCTAAACAATCGAACCGTAGCTCGATTCTCTACCACTGTCGACTACCGACAACCGGCAAGCTATCAAGAAATTTCGTATAATAATCTGATCAGTGCCTTTAACGAGATTAAATTATTTTGGCAGTACATTTTAAATGCCAAACTTTCGATACTCGACAGTACGGACTATAGAAATTCGCGCTATCAATCTGCCAGTTTATAAAAATAAGTCATTAAAGTTACTGTAACTGTAGAGTAAATTTGATTGAATTATTTTAAATAATTCAAAAGGAACAGGGGATATTAAAGATAAAATCTAAGCTTCAAATAATATGGGGTAAATCTTCTGCCTGAAGCAGGCCGCTAATAAACATAGCAAAAAAACATAATAACACTAGATTTAGAGAAATTAAACTTGAGACCCCCTATGCAAAAACATACTTATGTCCAGCAACTCAGAGTATATTAGCCTTTGTTCCAAACTTTGTTGGAGTCGGCTTCCAGTCTCACCGGATGCAGCTGGATACCATTGTTTTACATGGAGCGACTGCCTATCTGACCTCCACAACCCGGTTACCTGGGTTATAACACGATACCCTATCGGTAAGACTGGTTGTCAGACTTTCAAGCTTCTGACTACTGTTAACGACTGTCAAAGATCTTCGTAAATGACAGCCGGGACCCACAATTTAACTTGCCTTCTGAAACACGGAGAAACTCGATATGTATAAGATGGTCACCCATCCACAGAACAACCTCGGCAAGCATAGCTTTACCTCAGAGATCGATCCGCGCGGCTGTTGTTAACTAAGCCAGCGACGAGCTCCAGTCGAGTCCAGCAACTCAGAGTGTTACTAATTTATAGGATGTCCTCAGATGCAAATACTTTTACCAGCACCATAAAGCGACTTCAAATAAAACTTAAGTTAACTTTTCATCTAATTTCAAACCCCTCTCCTAATTATCTCGACCTAAATACATTTCAATTAAGAACAAAAGATTCCCTTTGAATAATCGAATCTTTAAAAAGATATTAAACTACAAGAACGTCTCCCACGTCCGTAATAATAGCGTATTTCTTCGAAGTTTGTGAAATTAAATGACAAGGAACAATTCTATTTGAACTTATTGATCTATTTTTAAATTATCCTTTGTAGTCTTTTGCCTGGTTCAATCTATCTTTGATTATGGAAATCTGTGCCCAGCACTGGGACTGTGGTGGGCTAATTTAAGAATTGTATATTGCTGTTTTTGATAGAATCTTAATATTTTATACACGTTTTATTCAATTTTTACACGTGTTAAAGTAATTTTATTAAATTTGCTTACAAATTCTATAGATATTATACATGAAAGTAATCACAATGGTTTACGAAATGTTATTGTATAGTGTTAGTTGTCCAAGTCGGGTAAAATAAATAAATAAATACCTACATGATGAATGTAAAATATAAATGTGCATTTAATTTTAGCTGTAAAGTGTGTTATAACTTAGAGAATAAATATGTTGTGAAGGCCCTTTCGCATATCCTGAAAACCGAAATAAAAATAAGATAATTTTTATAAAAGATTTTTGCTCTTCCAAAATTTTAATTTACTCATTACACGTCCCAAAAAGCTCATTTTAATTTTCGTGTATACGTCCTAGTCCGTAGGGAATAAAACCAAAAATCTAGTCCAAGTTTTAATTATTCTGATATTACTTGTTCTTTTCGTAGACAAGGCTGGCTCTTTGTACAAATATTTGATTCAGCCTTGTGCCAATGTCTGTTTGCACGTTTTGGTCTCATTTTTATTACTTACTTGCCTATTTTCGCCTATTCCTTCAAATATTTTAGTGAAAAATCCAATGTTTCCCGTCTACCTTCTTAATATTTCATATTCATCACGTAAAATTTCTTAAAAACGGGTAAAGATTTTTAAAACTGAATTCAAATGATTATCCACACTAATATCAAAAAAAGGGTTAGTGTGTTTGTTTGTCCCTCATTAACGCCAAATCGCTTGGATCAAACTGAAATTTCATATCGGACACAATCTTAACCAAACCTCTTTCATATAAGATCGGCTAAAAAAACATTCCATTTCATCTCAATCATAACCAAGAAAAGAACGACTTCGGTCATGTCGCTAGCATAACCTAGTATTGGGTATATTCATATATTATAAGATATCTGTACAGTGTGCAGTAGCAGTTATAAACACAAACTACAACTACCAACAAAATATCAGAGCCAACCAAAAAAAAAAATAATTGCGAACAAAATCTAGTTACAGCACAAACCCATTGAACCACATAACAAAACCAGTTCAGCTTAATACTGCATCTCTGTGCCAAAACATCAGCACATTGAAAACGCCAGCCAAACGTTAACGCACGCGTTTCGACAATATTGGCGATCGTGCTGAGTGCAGTTGACATGAGATTAGTTACATGTGGGATGTTAGGTAATAGACTTTCTCTCTTATTCATAAACACACTATAAACCTATTTTAGTTAAAAAACTGCTGTAATATGTTTTCTCTTTTTCATTCCGCTAAGGAGTGAAAGAAACAAAACTCTTATAAGCCTTTCATACTTCATATATTTTTATGAATAAGAGGATTTGTATTTAAACGACAGTTAATTGAATGTTCAATTTCTTGTAATTATTTTACTATAGCACTTATAATTCGATACTTAATTTTGTCTACAATTTTAGAAGTAAGACACCTAGTATAAACTACCTAGTATTTTTTAGCTTGTCGAACAACCTTGCTACTGACTTAAGACTTCATAGTGAGTGACAAAAATCTAAATTTATCTTTTAAATTAACGATGCTTAAATAATTGGACTCTTCATTAATTTATAAGTAAATCGAAACATATTTTTTTAAACTTAATACATTTTAAATGTAACGAATACATTGCCATGATTTTTTTCCCATCAAAACAGTTTCCCAAAAAAAAAATTAAAGAAGTATCTAAAATTATTTACTTCTAAAGCCCTAACTTCCACATTATCCAATAATAATATTTTAAAAGTCAACGAACTCTTTCACGTTTCAATATGGCCACAAAAAGTAGGCTCTACGTTTCAAAGCCTAACTTTTTGTATGGAAACTTTTAACGACCATGTATCCAGCTTTGTGGAAATCGATTGGCAAAAGTATAATAAAACTCTTTATCCATTAAAAATATAACTTTGTCGTATTTTTATATAAGAATCTATTGAAATGATGCCTCTCTTGGTAGTTTCTTTAAGTTTCACCGTATAATTATGTTGTTTTCATATATTATGAACTCCATTTAACAATTAGGAGCATTAACTATTTGAAATGTTTTTAATCCATACTAATATTATAAATGCGAAAGTAACTCTGTCTGTCTGTCTGTCTGCTACTCAATCACGCCTAAACTACTGAACCAATTTGCATGAAATTTGGTATGGAGATATTTTGATACCCGAAAAAGACAATGGGCTACTTTTTACCCCGTAAAAATTACGCATTTCCCGGGAAAATTCAGGTGGTGAACGAAGTCGCGCATAATCAATATTATAATGACATTGAATTTACAAAATTCCGTTGTCATGGCAACTGTTTTAATGGCGTATATGCCTTAGCGCGACTTCGTTATATTAAGAGATATAAATAATTTTGAGAATATTTTTCGTGAAAAAAAAACATATTTTATATCATCACGCTACGACCAATAGGAGCAGAGTAACAGTAAAAAGTGTTACAAAAACGTGGAAAATTCTGACCCATTATCTCTTATGTGACGCAAGCGAAGTTGCGCGGGTCAGCAAGTGTTAAATAAAACCTAATAAATGTCCAAACAAAAAGGAGGAATAAATTAAAAAGAAATACACACACGACGTGCGTATTTCTCGTAACTGTCTTTGACGGGTCTATGTGACAAGATGTATGAATTTGAATGAGGCAAGGCAAGTTTTTAAGGGTTGTACCAAGTAGCGTTCTATGGTATCTACCTACCCCTATCGGAAAACGTGAAATCTATATACAAAATGTACAAAATCGGATACAAATTCAAATTTTCTCATTCTGAAAGAAAGCCGTACCCAGCAATAGGACCAAGTGGAACAATAATAGACCAATAAAAAGAACCCATTCCGTAAACTTTTATCACATGTAAACGATTGCCAAATCCCAACCACACACATTCCGAGGAATCGTTACGATCAGCCCACTGTACAACTGTTTTAACTGTTCTGTGTTTGGCCTATATTACAAACATGCTTGTACAGGCTTACCCCGAGTTTTTATAATTTTCGATACCCATATCTTTATCTATTACGAATAATGATGAAGATTTTGTTTGTCTGTTTCAACGCGTTGGCCTCAAGGGCTATTGGTTGGAATTGAAAAAAAAAACATATTGTGGGCATTTCTTGAGGAAGGCTGTACTCTATGTAATATAACGCTATGACTAATAGGAGTGGAGCTGATACCTAAAGTCAATACGAAAGTCCTGGGCGACTGCTATTTGGATAAATAACGTATTTTTCAAATAGCGGAGACTTTTTCAAAAACTGCATTTTTAATTAAACAAGAATAAGTTACTAGGCAGATAGATTTTTCTAAGGTCTTTAAATCAATTTCACTAATTATATTTATTATATAGTTATTTCGGACAAACAACACTAATTGCTAGTCTGTCCACCTTTCTAATCGGTTAGGTTTCTCAATCGTTTCCTGCCAGCTACTGCTCAGAACCTTATCCGTCAAATAGTCTATCCGTAACCGACACTTAACCAGCGTAACTAGAATAAGAGGTTGATAGTAAATGCATTTATTTCGGAGTCTTTTAGTCTGCGTAATTCAATACTGTTTGCATCATATTAGGTCGCGACTACTCAAGTATTGTGAGTTGCCAAGTTAATATGCATTTAAATGTTAGTGTGTTACAAAAATATAGGAAACTACTGTTATGAGAGCAGTGCCAGACGTAAATTTTGTTATATTAACATGGCTAATAGTGAGAAATAAAGTCCATAATAGTTTTACTTACGATTTCGTCTAAGCGGAAAGATTTCCCGGAATAAAAAGTTAATAAAAAATGCTTAATTGTAAGGTGTATCCCCATAGATATATTGTGAAAATCCATTTATTAGTTTCAGCGTGAATTATACTTTTATTATTAGTATCGACTGTTTTCAGGTAGAATTTTGACAGTTGATGTTAGACATTTGTTCTCATTTTATATAAGACACTCGTCCACAAGCCGTACGATAGGTCTTATTCATTTCTAAACAAAAACAGTCTACATTAAAACCCAGCCATTCGAACAACTTTCATCTAGAGCCTAAATATTTCCCTACATTCAGACCATTCCTTAACACTTGACCTAAAAACAATACTGAAAGGTTTAATACAAAGAATATGGAAATATTATGAGGGTTCTATGTTTTACTTTTTATCTACGAATATAAAATAAAACGAGTGGAATACATTTGGGCTCTCTTAAATACTATTAACGCCAGTCTCGGGATTTTAGCCGCTCATATCATTGAAGATTAGGAGCACCACGTATCTAAAGTTTTGAGGAAATTAGTACTGGCCAATTACAATACATATTTTCAAGAATATCTGCGTCTCTGCATCTTAAAAAAAGCTATGACTATTACTGTAGCGCATGGAAATAAAATGACTTATGGGCTTAGGCTCAGCTCACCGGCTAATTGTAAATGGTGACTAGATTTCTTTAACAATTGTTTAAAAAACTCTTACTCCCATCTGAGGTACATTTAACGGCCGTTTATCTATTCAATAGCGTTTAAACTCATCTAAAAAAACACTATTGAATAGATAAACTACCGCTAAATGTACTCAGAAACCGGGGGTTAGACTTGCAAGAGGTCGTCACAATGTTTTCTTACACTATTATTATTTCCATAATATAACTTAATTTGTGATGATTGTGTGGATACCACTCAAAACAATAAAAGACAACGTTATTGAATTCCTACCGGTTATTTTTAACTCATTAGTACAGAACGAAAAACCGATTATCAGGCCATAGGCTGATTTTTTTACTATGTAGTTTGTTTTTCTATTTCGTTTGAGTTATTTTTAACAATGTAATAGGTAGGTATTTATCAGACCATATACATTATACACTTATAAATAAAGTACAGTCCACAATATTCTTATCAACATGGTATCCCTACAAACTTCGTGAAACATAATCACCGCTCTTATTTTAGTCTCAAGTAGATTTTGGTTTTGGCAACACTCATAATGTTGCCAGCGTAATATTCTGTAACGGTTTTTGTATAGATTTATATTTAAGGCTAATAATATTTATATGATTTTGGTAATCTATTTTTTGAGAAAATGTTTATAAAGGTCGAGTGTAGTTAAATTTATTAACACTTACATTATTTTTCGTAAAATAATATTATATTTAGAATTTCATCTTAGTTTGGCTTTTTTATTTACTTAGGCTAGTTATAAAAGAAACATATATAAGGATAACTTATGATTTTATTTTTTTCAAATATTCATTATTTAGTCAATTTTAACAAGAACATAAAATCGAATTAACTCCATTTTGAAAAAACTGTTAGCTCGTGAAAAACACGGCAAAAAGCTTACGAGCCATCAAAATAACTGTGGTTCTTAAACCAAGAGGTATTTAAGATTTAAATCTTACTTTTGATACCAGATTTTATGAAAGCAAAATAATAATCACGTCATATTAAAAGCATAAAATAGACATTTTTTTCTCTCATTTAAGTAAAAAAAAAATACGATTTTTGTAAACATTTTCGATTCAGTTAACACCAAATCCGTGTTTCTTTCATAATATTGCCATTCAAACAATAAGGAACTACTAAAATTGAGATTTAACAGAAGAATGATTTTTAAAAGTGTTTAAAATTACATTAAAATCGCGTTAAAATTTCGCAAAACAAACAAAAGACTACATTTACATACTAATGTATGCAAGTATCGTTTTGTAAAGTAAATGTTGAAGATGCTCTGAGAGATAAAAATAACAGACTAATTATGTAACTCCTTGCGATACTTTTGAGGTTATGTTAACGGAAGAAAAGAAAAAAGAGGTTGGTTTTGCACACAGTTTTAGAAATCAGAGTGTTAATGCGTCTGCTTATCGGGTGTTGATTATCAGGTAAGTTTGGATGTACAAAACTATGTATAAAGTCATGTGTTCAATTCATTATTAAGGCATATTATTGAAAAATCCCTTTATAAACACTTTCGAACTTGCTCGATATTACAATTTTTTTAGATAATTCTGTGTAGCAGCTCAGTTCGGTATCATACTATTCTAGCCTTTAGGTATATAGGTATGTAAATTTCTCTTATTAATGCTACACGCTTTTAGGCAATATTTCGTAGGTTTAACTAGTTTTTATTCCCAGAAAAAGGGAGAGCAATTAAAGGGTTAATACTATTATACAATAGACATAATTTGAAATATGGCGTCTTTATTACTATGGTAGCAATTAATTCAATAAAACCAGAAATTATTACTTGACAATGCATAAAACCTAGTTAATATTATGTCCATAAAAAGCCTAATGTATACCAAACTTTGATTTCTATATGAACGTAAAACGAAAGCAAAACTTCTGAATTCATAATAACGATGCGTTGAAATGTTCTGCTTTTAACATTTTGTTTCCAAATCTGACCGTACCTTTCACCAAACCAAAACCTACCTTAACACGTACAATTTAGGGTATAATATAGATTAAATTACTGAACGGCACTTAATAAAATGGCCGTAAAACTGATGAACACTTTAGCTTCGAGGAAATTTGTATTAATTCGGCCATGTGGTGTTGAGATATGTATGTATTGTGATTCTGTGGATTTATTTAGGTAAGTCTCGCGAATTGTTTTGGTTTAAGACTTTTTATGGTTGTAGGAAACATGTGCAAGTATTGGTTATATGATTTTTTTATATCTTCGAATCTTCATGCTTGTTGTAGCCGATGGTAGGCAAAGGGATAGCTATCAGGTGTATTTTCTCCCAATTTTGGTTCCTGCTCATAATGCATGCAAGTCGGTATTTAGCCAACCGATCTCCAGGCTATCACTGGAAGTACTATTCATGGTGAAGGAAATTCAGGAAAGTATATAAAAAATTGTAAGCCTAACGGGACTTTTCCAACTCGGAAATCGAATGAAGTGTATTGTATACTCCGACTCTCCTTGTAATACTTACTTGGGGTATATGTTATTAAATGCACATTATATATGCTGTTTTACCTTTCTTTCACGCCAAAACGAAACCGAAAAGTATGTTGAAAAACGAATGTCGAAAAACGGTCATATTTTTACCATGCCTTAGTTAATTTTAGAGTTCAACATAATTATCTTAACACGTATTCCGGTGTTCAAAAATATGTCAGTTTAGTATTAATACCCTGTACGGTTGCTACAGTGATATCCCGTGAACCTTAGCACCAAGTTGCGTCAATATCAGATACTACACACGTTTTTAATATAACACGAGTGGCGGAAGATTGTAATGTATCACCCAGACGTGCCTGCTTACAACATCTTCGGATAGTTGGGAGAACAGATTTGTTTTACAAGTTTATCATTAATTTCTTAAAACTTAGAAGTGTTATTACTACTGCAATTGTTAGAGAGTGTACATAACCAATATTTCTACCTACACCTACATAGATGATGATATTAAGTATTATTTGCCTGTTTTACAGTATCTTTATTAGGTTTATCATTTTGAAGCCATCGAATGCAATAACTGGGCTTTACTTAAATACTGTTATAAATCTCATAAAATGCATCATCTGTAATAGAGCGAGTGAGAAAAACTAACAAGACCATTAAACACTTAACAACAAGTAACACTAACAATGAAATTAGCTTACTCCAATGTTTAAATTAAGTATTTTTCATTATAATTTAGCAAAAGTGAAGACTATCCCGCCGTTTCTGAGGTACATTTAGCAGTAAGTAGTTTATCTATTCAATTGTGTTTATACCCATATACAAAAAAACAGTTTGAATAGATAAACTATCGCTAAATGTACCTCAGAAACCAGGGGTTAGTCTTCACTTTTGAAAAAATCCCGCATTCGCTTCGTTTCCTAAACCACAAACGCGCAAGAAATGGCATTACCAAAAGTAACATCACACAATCAAACGCATTTTATTACTCTTAATTAGGACAGTCGCGGTTGTTTCTGCAGTTCAAGGCAATTTGAATGGTATGCGGTATGTAATAGAGCTGATATTGACAGTCGTGTTAAACAGTTTGTTTCAGTCGTTCAGTACAAAGCCAGCATGTGCTGTGAATGGTCACCTATTTTGTGGGGGTTCTTTGTTAGCGGTTGTACGATTCTTTTGTATAGCTTATGGTATTGGTGGGACGAGTTTAAAGCGATTTTTTGTAATTTTCAAGGCTTGCAAATGTATATTGATATTGGTTTTTTATTTGCGTCAATTATTTGATAGATAAAAACTTATGTATATAAAAAGCCACCTAAAGAAAAACGTTCCTTAAACTGATATTGCACTGCATGCATTTCAATACCAAAATGGTATAAATGAAAGGTTTATACCGGAATACAGCCATAAACAAAGAGTAGCTCTTAAATATCGTTATTTGAAAGGAGAAAGAAAGGTTTTCTAGAATCCTGGTTGCGGTACTATTATATAAAAACATGTTTACTTTTAGTAATAAAGTTATCTTCAATATTTGTCAGTTTCACTCCATTAACCTAACATTTTACGACTACCTATATCACTTACCGTGGTATTACAAAACCCAGCGTGAATCACGGTACTCATCAAAGGCAATAACTCTAAATATAGGAGTACATATGTAACGGCAGGTGTTCTTACTAATGGACGTTATCAGTCAGGCTGCAGGTGTTTCATCATTACACAAATAATTCCACTCTGGTGGGCTTCCTCACACCGGTATTCGAATTTTGTTGAAAAGTTTTTTGTGATACATGTAGCCGTGTTCTTTCTTGGGCATATCCAATCATTCTATCAGACTTCTTACGGATCTAGTGTCTCTACTATTGCGTTTTATAAGTAAAACTATTTTAGGTGAATAAGTTGAGTAACTACAGCATTAATATTATAGCGGTTAAGCTGTTTTATCGTTAATTTATAATAATATCACTAGTTTCAAAGCGTCTTAAACGAGATAATAGACTAATTAATTTTTATATGGTTCTAATATTGACATCGTAATCGAGTTTGGATCATAGTCAGTAATTCAGCGAAACTGGTGATAGAAAATGATTTAGTTATATTAAAAACGTATTTAGTTAAAAGTAATAATCGTATAAAATATACTCTAAATCAGCTATTTAATTACCCTAACCTTCTGAAGCAATTATGGAAAAATACCGAAATTACTTCTATTTCCCCGCTGTCAAAGCCACTGTAACCTTTGTTGTAAATCGTCTAACAAACACAGTACATTGTGTACAATCTGTATGATCGCATAGAGCTTTATTCTGAGCGCGTATTGCTATCGACATAGTGCTATGTACATATCTTAGAGTTCAATAGCTTACTAGATGTAGAAGAGATTGGAAACTATACGTTTGCAGATCTGCAGCTCTTTCACTATCAAATGTAATATTATTCAAAACTATACAAAAATGCAAACTTCTTTGGTTTTACTTATCGAGAAAACTATTTGGCTATTAAAAAATCCATTCTAAAACAAATTCAATTCATTATCATGTTGTAGTCGGCTACCAGTCTCAACAGACGTAGCTGAGTACCAATATTCTACCTAGCGCGACTGCCTATCGGACCTCCATAACCCCGAAACCCGAGGGGTATGGGTTATAACACCATACCGCTCGGTAAGACCGGTTGTCAGACTTTCAAGCTTTTGACTACTGTTCACGACTGTCTAAGAACTTTGGCAATGACAGCCGGGACCAATTATTTAACGTGCCTTCCGAAACACGGAAGATCTCGATATGTATAAGATGGTCACCCATACACAATGGCTTGAACTTTGACACTAGGTTGACCACTAACCATACGATAAGAAGTAGACCCATCCACAGAACTACCTCGGCAAGCGTAGCTTAACCTCAGAGATCGATAGCGGAGCTCCTCAAACAGGTACAGGACTATTGGTAGGTAAACTTACGTGTTTAAAATTAAAATCGCAATCAAAAATTTAGCCCGTTTACTGTTCAAGTATACTTTTGAAAGGAAGGCGGTTCGTTACTACCCCGCGATCAAACATAGAGGGCATTAGTTCAGTACACACGATATATCGATCTATGTGCACAGTACACTGGAAGTGGCCAAAGAGTTGTTTGTTATTTACTTGCTAGACATTTATAGGACGGGTCGTTTTTTATGTAGTACATTTATAGTAGTTACGCTTTACATAGAACTTGTTTTTTAATCAGTTGCTAACAATAAAGTCTCTCTAGTCGGTATTTGGCTACGGCTGTTTATTGTGCAGAAGATAATTTAAATTGCCTTTTAAAGTTTCTTCTTCCGAAATTGAGATACGGCGGCCAGTTTAATTGAAACGGCCAATAGTGCAAGACATGGTTCATAGTGTTCAAGTGTGAGGCACAGTACCTCCGGCCTTCCGTGCCATTTAGGACATGGAGGGCTGCAATCCCTACTTTCATACATCCGGCAATCAATAAAAACAATATTGCCAGAAGAACTAGTTTCATAGTTTAAACCTTGTTTTATGACAAAATATTGTCATGTTAATAAATAAGGGTGAAGACACTGGCATCTGTAACACAGCTTCGGCTAGCATAGATGTCAGGACAATGTGTGGATATTGTAACAGATTTTATGTCAATAAAATATTTTTGATTTTGATTTGAAACCAGGATTTGAACTCGACATCTCTACGCAGTCATCACATGCACATGAATTCCACTCCAGCAAAAAATCATATAAAATGTTTATTTTTACACATCCTGTATTACGTATCGACGTTACTTTGATGTCTCTCAATCTGTCCGTCTATTGACACGGTATTATGCAATAATAAACCATTAATATAAAAAGTGCGAGTATTTGGAACGTCGTAAAAATACGTTGCCCAATTTCAAATACAGCGAATATTATTGAGTGTTACGATATAAGAAATATTTTTGTTTGAATCTGAAGATTAGCATTACAAAGCAACTGCTCTATTCTAACTGATTTACATAAAAGGTAATTAGATAATATATGCGTTCAAGCATTCACTTCTTTCTTCTTACCGGGTATCGTGTTATAACCCAGGTAACTGGGTTGTGGAGGTCAGATAGGCAGTCGCTCCATGTAAAACACTCATATTCAGCTGCATCCGCTGAGACTGGAAGCCAACTCCAAAGTAGTTCGAAAGAAAGGCTAAGCTGTTATAGATATTATGTCACGAAGAATCTTTTCTTGGGGAACCTCATGTCAACAGAAGCAAAGTAAAAGCAGGTTACCACTTACATATAGATTTTAGATTCGTGTGGGAATTGAACCCACGACCTCCTGGCATAGTGATAACAACGCAGCGACTAGCTAATATTAAAATAATTCATCAAATCGAATACAGTTATCTCGAAAAAATATTTACTGAATCAGTAATTGATAAAATATTAATAGTTTCACGAAACAGGTCGAAAAACCGTTTATCAAAAGAAAAAATACGAAAATAAATAATTCAATGCCTAGGTTAACGTAAATATAATTTTGCAAGTGTGACACAAATTAAATTTATAGTTTTACTAGTAGGAACGAAAGCTACACATTATTCTTAAGTGTTTTGTTGTTATAAATCTTTTCACGTGTTTCTAAATGATCGGTTTGTTTGTACGTTTTAAATAATGTTTGAATAAATTATCATTTTCTCGCGAATATTTCGTAGGTAACATGTTAAATGTCAGATTTTGGAACATAAATAAGGATGATAATTTAAACGCAGTTTAGATTTTTATTCGTGGCTTCTTAGTGGAATCTGGAACCGTTTGGGAGTATTCAAAAGGTTTTGAAATTAATCCTTAAGTTCTGTGCATAGTAGACAACAACTGTTCCTACATGTCGCTTACATTATTGTTTATTGTAGATCGTTAATTGACAGTATTTGTTTCAATAAAGAATATTGATGGTGTTATAATTATAATACTATTTCAATTCCGGTAATCTGCAGAAGATATTTCTTCATTTATTAATGTTTTTGGAATATAGTAAAAGCTACAGACAGGAAATAGTTATCATATAAAATCAATTGTTATTTAAGTCCTTGGCATATTAGCAATACTATACTTTTCAATTAAAATCAGTATTCATATCTAATCAGCTACTACACCTACATTTTTATTCAAGGATGACACTTGGAAATGTCATTGACATAATTTATTATACACTATCGAATCCATGCAACTCTGCTTTCATACAAAATTCCATCCTTACATAGGAGTGCCTTTGAAAAGTATCCTAATTGGGAACCTTTAAGCTCATCTATCTCTATGCAAATTATCATTCATTCAATGGCTTAACCGTGAAAATGACAGACAGTTAAACAGACAACCAGTCAGGCAATCAGGCAGTCAGTCCTTCATTTATTCATTCAGTCAGTGAAACAGTCAGACAGATAGACAGACAAACAGAGAGAGAGACAGACAGACAGACAGAAAAATAGCCAGTAAGACAGACAGACATATTTTCGTTTTTTAAAGATTAATAGTTTTTCTATATTTCAAGTGATTTATTTATAGGTTTTTTATCAATAGACTGAAAATCCAGGCCGCTTGTTGATCTAAATATTAACGCCTACTTGATAAAGCTTTTGAAATAAGCTTTGTTATTTGTTATCGCAATACTGAATATTTATTTCAGGTCATGAATATAGAACTACTGTCTGGTCTTTTTTATTTTTGATATGAAATTATGCAATATTTTTAAAACTTACTAATATTCTTTTCTTCTTTTCAAAAGCATCTATGCTTTTGAAAAGAACTGGTCGGGTCTTGCCGCCGATAGGGGGATTTGGAAGGGAAGAGGGGAGGCCTTTGCCCAGCAGTGGGACATTCAAATAGGCTAAGGAAAAAAAAATAGATTGGTACTACGTTACGGCTTCGTACGTCTGTACCGGTTACAATGTACATAATAACAGTGTTACAAAAGTTAGTTAAACTTCGGTTAAACTTACTTTAATACATTTTATACTTAAACCTTCGTCTAAAATCAGTCTATCTATTTGGGAAAACAAGAGATTTTGAGTTTATATCGAGCAGACAGTCAGACGAAACGTAAACCATTGAAACGTAATGACATTTAGTATAGTGGTTATTTAAGACCAGAGGTCAAACAAAGGTTTTATTTCTGAACCAACTCTTAAGGAGTTGAAATAAGGGATGTAAACTCTTACACGAGTGGAACTGCATGGGTAAACTAGTATTTATTATAAAATATCCTCCCACATTGACCAAATAAATCAAGGACATCTTAGATCAACCCACAAGCTAGTCGTACACGTGGCGCCCTCTACTTCACTTAGTACTAAACGAACCAAATTAAGTATTCATATCGTGAAGTTGGTACTTAAAGGGACGAATAGAAATAGAAGTGAATGAATTCATAATCATTAACAACGTAGAAATTAATTTTGTTTTCCTAATTATACTTATTTTGAAGTTTAAAGTTATTATTGTTGAGATGTATTTGGAAATGTAAATAAATTAAATGAGTTTGTCGTTTAACTCATTTCTGGAAAATGTCTTGCGTTCTTTCTTATCTGATAATGTTTTTATCCTCGTATATTATAATGGTCGTACATTGTTACTGATTCTTCCGAGTACAATAGATTCAATTTTCACAAGGAACTAATATTTGTTTGATGGAGAAATAGAGGTTTTTCAGGTTTAATATATGGACGTGGTTTACGTGTTTGACAAAGATCTGAAAAATAATATAATTTATGCAGGTGTAAGTATATAAGTGCAAGTTGGGAGATTTAAACAGGCTGATCTTTTTTGGACATCTACCTTCCATTTGAAAGTATGAAAACACAAACCTGAAATAAAATACGAATTAGCAAACTGTATTTACATTATGATAGCGATGAATGCATGCGCGCATCAAATGAACATTAGTACTGAAAAAATATTGTAGAAATTATTGCAGTTGTTCATATTTTCATAAGCAAAGATATATTTTATCTGAAACATATTCACACGCAAAGCCACGGATGACACGAAACTATCCTGGGAAATATGCGGCTGAGTGCTTTATTACTACTTAGAGAGTGCTCAGCCGTCACTCGGTAGCGGGTTCAGTTCTTGATTAGAGCATAGTGTTATTGGGTTAAAACTCAATAACACTATGCTCTAATCAAGAACTGTAAACAGTAATAAGAGGCATATAGCCATTTGACTGTATCTGTGGCGCGGTTGTCTATCCGACTGCGGATCTTAAGGTCTCGGGTTCGATTCCCGGATCTAGTGCTATTGGTAGTTTCTAATACATATTAGGTACAATGTTTTTAATAGTAAACCGGAATGTCGGTAACAAGCCAGGCAAATGGCAATAGGCTCGCGCCCACGAAAAAAAATATTTTGTTAACTCTTTACGCACATATGGACATGCGTGATGTTAAAAATGATTTAATGATTTAATATAGTTCTTAGTATTACCGTTAAAATGACCGTAAGGCTTGCTACACGCATAATCGGGTCGGCATTAATCGCCGAGCGGTAAAATCGACTATTTTATACATGAATAACCGAGAAAGACGCCACTCGATATGCCACTCATGAATGTTAAAACCGAATTGTGACGATCGGACCCGAAGAAACTACCCGATTGGCATAAGCCGAACTAGTGCTGTAATTGCCACGATTCGGTTCTGTTGTTTGTTAAATACTTCCGAACTTAACGTGCCGACGCGAATATGTGAGTGGCAAGCCTATGGAATTTCGTAAATATACACCATTAAAGTAAAAACGATTATTAAGCTTCCATACAGAGAATTCGTTACAGTTTATTAAAATAATGTTATTTTCAGAATTTCGGACCAGTTTTAACACACGGTGGTCAATGTTTGACCACGTAAAGTATGGTCAATGGTCTTTATTGACACTTTTACGATTATTCAAGAAATCAAGATTGGTTTTAATGGTAAACTTAAAAGCAAATGCGGTTGCTATGGCAACGGAACGATTAAAATAATAATTATTGTTATTTTAATGGGGAATAATGCATTGAACTAAGTTTAAAGGAACATTTGAGAGTAATTAGCTTAATTAAATCGCTATTAAGGAGTGCATTGACCTGAATTTCTTTTAAGATACAATTTAAAGGATTTTAAATATGGGATCAGTTGAAATTCGAAATGGCTCTACCTAAGCTGTCTGTCGCGCGTTGTTAATGTTGAGGAAAATATTAGTTTAGCGACCTCCTAAATAATATAAAATACAGAAATTTTGTACCTCATTTTGAAAGATGCATATAATAGGTAACACCAGAAAAAAATGTATATTGGAATTGTTTCACAACTAAATCTATCTGACTTACTAAAAGTACAGTGACTAGTTTTGAAAAAAATAAACGTACAGCGACCTAAGTAGCGTTCAGTAGTATTAAAAGGGCTTAAGAAATTGTTACTGAAATAAAGCCTTAATCATTCACATACATATGAACAAAATAATATACTACAGTTTTGTTCTCCAAAGTGCTTAAAACAGAAGCACAAAAAGCGTAGAATTATTCGCAACATGTTTTACCTGTTATCTCAACTTTTATCCAAAGTTCAAAGTTTTTGTGTTCCATAATGTTTATTTAATGTTCCGACGATGGAGTCAGTATTTCACTTGACGACTACATTGTTGAATCGTAAACGACATGTTAGTGACATTGAATTGTAGAGCTTAAATCGAGTTGGTACGGTTCTTAATTGAATGATAGTTTATTGTCACTTATAGTGTAATTATAGAATTTGTCGAAGTGTAAAAAACTTTAAATTTTGGGGCAGATTCCATCAATAAGACAAACTATCTTGTGTCCGCTGTTCCGACTGTCTTTATAGATCAAAGTGTCCTTTCTTGTATATGATCTATCTACTTTACCAAATAGTGCATTTTTTTTTCATGGCATTTGTGATATTTCTGACATACATTCTAAGACTTATCAATATTTATTTAATTTGAAAGCTTAAATAGATAAATCTTTTTTTTCTCATTTCATCACTGTTCCACTGCTGGGCAAAGCATTCTCTCTGTCAGTGAGAGAGGTGAGGTCTTGAGTTCACCACGTTGGTCGAGTGTTGGTCAAGTTTTAGACTTTAAAATCATACAAATATGAGTCATAATTGAATGTCACCTTTACTGTCGCTTACTCTTAAGCACATACCTTTTAAAATTTATTTACTAATGTATGGTTATTTAACAAAATCGACTTTCTCAATCCATGAGGTATGTTAATGTGACATAATGATATCGTAGCTTCACTGTAATGATTATTGACCGTGAATGAGATATATTAAACTGATGACAGTTGATGGCTTTTTTGTATTAAGGTCAGTGATGATATTGGGTCATTGAACTTTATATCACTTTACGTTTTCTCAGGTAAATAAAAATAGTTATCACTGTAAACATTTTAACCTGAGAGAGACTGCTTATTGTCAGCCTATTTATAAAATATCATAATTAATTATTAATAAAAGCTTTCCCTGTGTTCCTTCAGTCTATTAATAGAGTAAATAAATACCGTATGCAAAATTAGCTCAGAAGTTTTTGAATTTGTCGCTGACAAACGGACGCTGGGAGAAATCTAGTTGAATAATTTGTGTGATATATTGATAATATCATTTCATTTAAGTCATAGCTACAGTCAATTTCAAAACCCAATAACCCTGTCCATCAACAGGTATCAAATCCAGCTTACACCACTGAGACACTAAGACAAACTGTATCATGAAATACTCAGTTATCTTCAAAACATTCAGTCTCCATAGATATGAAAATAAACACGTGTAATATCAAGTATCAAGCGCTTTTAGTCCAGTCCCTTGTGACACGTCTAGCAGTGTATAGTTACTACAATATCTGTTTCTGTTGCTTTTACATATACTATGTTATTGTTCTTGCATAGGAATACTAGTAGCTTGTTTCTATTTCGAATTTGCGCTTGGTTTAACATCATCAATTAATAGCAATTGATGGGATACTTGTGTTCGGGAATCAAGGTCGGCGCTTCGAGCTTAATCAACCATGTATTTTAAAGTACATTTTAAAACCCTACCCTACGTTGTCAACGTTACCCTTTTATAATAGCATAAAGTTATAATAATAAGCACGCAAAATAATGAAAGGTACTCACATAATTCCTTCCCCAACACCCACGTCTCCGGCTTGGAATTAACCTCGACCAACACAGTCGGCGTACACACCAACAACACCATCAAATCAGCGATGCTCAAGTTCACCAAAAATATATTAGTACTATTTCTCATATCCTTAGTTTTTAATATTACTATTGGCACCATTACATTCCCGATAACACCCAAACACATAATCACTATGCAAAATGTCATTGACGTTGCCTTTATGTAATACGGGATCTCTGCGTATTCTGTAAAGTTTTCATTCGACATCTCAAAAGTTGTCGAGAAATTCCCTTTAGAAAAACTCTGGTTATCGTACTGCGATTGTTCATATGTGCAGTTGTGTGTATCATTTTTGTAGTATGTGTAGTTTCTACATGCATATTGTGTGTTCACATCTGTTGTGTGTGTGTAGTTGGCTGTTGAAATCATGTGTGTGTGTCAGATCATTTCACATTGTGTGCGCTCGCGGTCCAAGCTTATGATGGTGGCATTTCTTGTGCGATCTGAAACAATAGAGACGGGTTGTTATTATTTTTCTTGGATGGAGAAATAAAACATTTTGTTGTAGTAGAAGACAGGTTATTACTTAGGTCTTTTGCAGACAGATTCTTTAAAGTCGAGGTTAAGTCGGAGGCCAAATAAAATGATGAAAAATTTATGAATACATAAAATATGCTATTTTATAAACACCTTTTTTCGGGTCCTAAACCTGTTCCGTATGACACTTAAGCTTTTTCAAATGTAGTACTTTTTGTTTTCTGAACTCACAAATAAATAGGACATCATTTCTAGATTATCAAGAGTTTTAAATAATAGCGCATTTTTTCCGGTTGGTGCTATCGTACATTTGACATTTTGAATAACTTGAAGTAAATGGGTATATTCCCGTTGTCCACCCCCTGCTTGTCCACCCCGGGTGGACAGTGACACAAATCTTTTAAAAAGTTCTCGGTGTCCACCCCTGGGGGACAGTGAGAATTAATTTTAAATTATTCCCGCTGGCCACCCCCGGGTATTCACGACATGCGAATAGGACTTGTCAATGGGGACTTCAATATTGATTTATTTCTAGAAAGGATGAGGATGTAAAGATTTTTCTGTGACTTTGATTAATACCTATTGTGATAATTATTTGTGTAGATTGCAAAAGTAAAAGATGTTGATAATATGATTAAACTATATACCTACAAAATTATTTTTTTACACCCAATTCCATCAAGCGTGGACATTGAGAATGTTTATTTAAGCAGTGGCTTTGTCCACCGGTGGTGAACATCGAGAGTAGTAATATGAAACTCGTGTCTTTGTCCACCCGGGGTGGCCAGCGGGAATAATTTAAAATTAATTCTCACTGTCCCCCAGGGGTGGACACCGAGAACTTTTTAAAAGATTTGTGTCTCTGTCCACCCGGGGTGGACAAGCAGGGGGTGGACATCGGGAATATACCAAGTAAATGATCCTAGCAAAACCACGTTAGTGACGTGTCAGTTACTTTAAAAGTGGAGCTTAGTTACCGAAGTCTTTTTTGTCTTCGTATCGATAAGTTCATTTGTAAACAGTTACGGCATACAACATTTGTTTAGATATACACATAAATAATTGAGTTGCGGTAAATAAATGTGTTGTACACGTAGTTGACAGGTGGCCAGTTAATCTTACCGCTATTTTAGGTCCTTCCGGACTTGGACCAAGTTTGCGAAGAATGTTTAAAACTTTATTTGCAGTTCATCTTGTGTGTAATTTGAGACAGGTGAACGCTACCCCTAACGGTAGCGAAATTCATTCCCTTGTTTGTGCTTTAAACTGTACAGGTGAAAGCCTATCACTAACCCTTAAATATCCCAACTAATTTGTATGACAACGTCTTCGCGTAATTTTGCGCTACACTCATTTACGCCGTAATTCTGGCCTACAACCATTTGCACCGTAATTTAGTGTAGAAATGTTGTAATTTAAACTGTTGAACGTAAGTAATAAGTTTTACAGTGGAGTTTTAATTCGGTATTTTGGGTTCAGTTTTGTTTTGAAATATGTGACCGTTTTGTGAAGACATGTTTAATTAAAATTTTATACAAATTATTCTGAATATGTAGTTACATTTTTTAAGCAAGTATTTTTGACAAATGTTTGAATTAAAGTAAAATACTACGATCCATTACAGCTGCTTTTATCTTTCAGAATAAGGCTTATAAAATTAAAAGTTTATATTACAAATATTTTTCGCTCCATATAGATTCATCTGCCTAGAACTATGTATATCGATATATAACACGACGTTATCTTGAAGTTTGAAAAACTAACATTCGTACATATAACACACTGCCTGACCTTGCAACCAAACCTGAAACCTTATAACCAGTAGTCGTATATTGAAACTACTGGAACTTCTAAAGTAATGACTAATGTTAATAAAAAACACCACTTCAACAGTATGACCAATATATTTCCAAAAATACATCCCTAAGCATCCCGTCTCCCTAGGTATCCGAGCAAATCATCAAAGAGCCAATCAGTGTTCAAGATCACAGCATCCGGGAAGTTGACACAATTAGCGAGCAAACATTACCAGATATCTCTCTGATAACGCGCAAATATCTCTCCGAGATCCAAACTTCCGTACTAATATTATAAAATATACGAATGTTTGTCTGTCTGTCTGTAACGTTTTCACGGCTAAAGTACTGAACGGATTTTAATGAAGGGAGATACGTAGTTCCTCTGGCATATTATAATCTTGGGCCCAAATGCTAATAGATGAGTTTGGTATCAATAAATAATTGGCTAAGTTATGACGAATCAGCATAGTTATAATTAAAGACCTAGGTTGAAACATAAGTTACTTTGTTTATGTAATAATCGGCTCGCCTACTATACGCACCATGTAATGGGAGTATCCTTTTTTAATAGTGAAACGTGGGTATATTTCATGCACATTTGCATACACTTTCGGGTATAACAGGGACAGAAATGATGTATAGACAACTTTGTTTTTTCAAAGCAACCCCTTAAACGGCTGATATAAGAGGTTTGATTTTATCCGCGAGCAGAGCCGCGTGTGTCAGCTAGTCTCTCGATATAATCTGAATGTAACGCCTTATTCCTTATCTCGATCGAGACGCCTTCAAAGCAATTGGAGTGTAAAATCATTTGATTTAAGCTTCAATGTTTTTCGTTAAAAGCGAAATAAGATTCGGTAGGAGTTGGAAGTTTTGTAGAATGGATAATTAAAAGTTTTATTTATAGTAAGTTGGAAAATAGGCTTGTTCATCAAATAATATTTTGGATTTTTTTTTCAAAATTACGTAGATTTCTTTATGGACTTTATTTTAAAAATAACTTATTGGCTGTCGCATAGTTTGACAATGTCGGCGTAGTAAAATTGTATGTAGTTCTGATTGCGGAATCACGAGCTCGGGAGAGGTAAAGTGCTATTCAAATATGATCAATAAACACAGTAACGTACATAAACAAGTCAGATAAAGGAAAAAACGTGCATCTTTCTGACTTCTCTTTTGTCATAAAAAAGCGGCTTACGCCTGACGTGATTGACTATTTGTTTAAAGTAAAACTAATTGGATTGTTTGATTAAGGTTATTTTTTATAAACCAGCGTAGTTTGATCACACCAGTTTGAAATTGTAAATTACTATTAGACATAAGCTCGAATCAAATTTTCGGTAAGTCTACCGGCTAGAATTTCGATTCTCGATAAGTCCATCATTTTTTTTTTTTTTTTTTTTTTTTTTTTTTTTTTTTTTTTTTTTTTTTTTTTTTTCTCCCGCACTAAGAATTGCTCTTGTGTCGCGGGGACTTTTACAAACATACAATCAACGGACACAGCACAACCAGACCCGAAGCAATTATTTGTGGATCGCACAAATAATTGCTCCGTGTGGGAATCGAACCCACGACCTCCCGTTGCAGTGGTATCGGCGTGGCGACCTAAACCACTGCGCCATGGAGGCAGTCAAATTTTATACATAAAAAAGTGTTTTGGAAACCACAATAATGTATTCAGTCGAGCCTACGCCGCCGTCGTGTAATTCTACCCAAATATTGACAGAACGGAACAGTAACATGTAAATATACATCACTCGATATAAAGCTATCAACATACTCGAAACGCAATACATACTTGAAAGTCGATCACGATTCACACAATATCGAGTTTCAGAAGTAATATTTAATTGTAATTTTGTTTGAGAAGAACTTCTTTTAACAAGAAAGAGTATTGTTGTGTTAATATGCCATTTGTTTACCTGTAAACCAAATGGCTTATTGGGAATTTCTTTATTAATAAAACTCAACGATGTTTCAGTAATGTATGTACATATGTTTAATGGAAATCAAACCTACGACTTATGTACGTATGAAGATAAATCTAATAAACATCTTTACTAATAATATAAATATTAATTTATTACCTTTATTAACTTTCATTATCAGACATTTCTAAATCAATTTTAAGAAATGGCCTGATGTATGTAGACAAGAATTGGCACACAGAAAACTTCTTAATACGATTTTCACTAAGCGTTTGATAGCAAAATTTCCTGAACTAAATCTAAGTGAATCTATTTAGGAAACAGTGTTTTCTCTCAGACGTGAAACAAAGTGTAATAATTGTATTGAACCTGCTATCAAAGAGTGACCTTCACAAAATGGCTCGCCCTTGAAGATATAAATCACAGAATTTGTCTGAACGTTTATTAGAATTATCATTTGTTAGGATTACAGTACCTGAGGTATTTTGTATGAAAATGCCACATGATACCTTCACCTATATAAAATATGGTTATTATTTACAATTTCAATCAAAACATATATAATACGTTTCTTTATTGAAGGAAGCAGTCTCTGAGACTAATGAACCCACAATAATTGTTATTACTTTTACTATGTTAAGCTTTGATCTCCTTTTTATCACATTTCTATGCCGCACCTATACAATTACTGATCAAAATTTTAAGAAATCCTACAGTTAAGTACACTGGAAAATTTTATGAAATTCAATTCAGTAGTTTTTGTATGAATATGAGCCATCCATACACGTATCTATCCTCGCAAACCAATAACAACATTGAAATAGAGCTATCAAAAGGCTTTTAAACACAAGCAAAATAACGACAAAAACGAATTTAAAAACCAATCTACAAAACCCCAAAAACCGTTCTACATAATTGATTTCAGATGACATACCGTCAGAACAAAACACTGATGGATCGTTTCAACATTAATACCGAAAACCGATACGTATATCATTTTAACACTTTTTCATGGATTTATTTCACAATCTGTGTCGTGTTGGGAATATGGACCACATATTTGAAAAGCCATTAGTGGTAGTAATGTCGGTTATGGCTGTGTACAAGGAAGTTTAAGTCTTTAAGATAAAGTGATAATCGTAAATGACATATATTATTATTATGTGATATAGCTTAAATGGTCTCGATATTTAGGGTTTCGTATAACATTGAATTAGTTCGTAATCACAATAAAAGCTTCATATGAATGTAGAGTTTAGAGTTCTACATAGTTTTTTTATAACGCGTTACTGTCCTACTGCTGGGCAAAGGTCTCATCCCAAACGGGGGAGATGTAAGCCTTGACTGCATTATGTTAACTGCGAGTGAGACACTTATTGTGTCAGGCATCTATTAATGTATCTTGAATTAATCACTCGGTCATGTATAGACCTTAAAACATCTGACATATAGTCCGACCAAAACATAATCACGTCCGAAAAAGCTTTTTTCCGTGTGTTCCGAGAATCGAACTTACGTAGGTAACCTGCGCGCAACGTAGTGACCACCTTTCTACTAAGCTACCGTCAAATGCAACCGATAGCTTAAACGTTATACTCTTCAGTAAAATAACATAAATTAAACTAAGCCAATTGGCTGTTCAGCACATATTATTATGAACAGTAAAATGTTAAAATAGATTTACTACACCCAAAAATGTTCCATAAATAAATATAAAAACACTTCAATTCCCGGATATGTTTTCAAAAGCTATTTAAATCCCATAATCTGCTTCGATACTGAGTTTATTTTACAAAGTAATACATTACAGATGAAAATAAACATTAATTTGAGGCCGAACGTCCAAAATAAACTAATTTTGCAAACATTCGCTTATAATAATAAGTTTGGGAACTAAATATAAATTATATTAAACGTAAGTCAAATATTAACGAAACTTGTACACTGATGTAAATCAATATGTTAGTGGGAACTTCTAAAATTATATACCAACTTACTTTTTTGTTACTATATAGGTACTTATGTTTATTAATAATTCTTTATTATCATCAATCTTTATTCCCATTGAGACAGGCACAAGGTGCTGTTAGCTAATTCTTCCTGTTATATGTAGGTACCTTTCCGATCCAAAAATATTTTTGTTGCAATTTTTATGTCGTAGCTATAAATTTTTACTATTTCCTTATAAACATAAGACTATTATTGGTCTAGAATTGTGTAATTGTCTGCTTCTTCTTTTATAAAAGCGATTGAAAAGAGTAGCATTTTTATTTTTGTACAAAATCAAATAATTACGCCGACAGTCGACACATTGAGTTGAAAAGTCGCATGACGTCACGTTATAGTAGAAAATTTACTACAACGTAAAAAGGAAAAAGAAATACGGGTATTATATTTTTTTTACAATCTAGACGAACAAAAAAATTTTAAGCAGGCGTCATCCCTATTATATTATTATGTTATATAGTATGTTGTTTCTTTATTTTTGGCTTTCTCCAATTTAAAGATATAAAAGATCGAATGCCCTCATAATGAACACTACAGACTATAATACTAAGATACAGACTAGACTAAGTTTTACGTGCAGTACTACGTCTACGGTGCGTAGGCGTAAGTCTAGACTGGTTTACGTCAAGCGGTTGAGCAAAGTGTTGTGGTTCACTTCGATCTTGTATACTGGAAGTTTGAATGTTAATTAATTCCCTCTAAAATGAGGAAGACAATATAATTTGTTTTGAGGAAGACAATATAAGCGGTGGTTGTTTTTCGAAAAAAAAATATGAAAGAAAATTAGAAGTTTATATAGTTTTTTTTTACTTTTAAAGCTGTTTTACGTATTATTTTATAACGTCACATATCCTACAATAGACGGTTGTTTTTTATTTACCAAAAAGGTTGAAATAAGAAACTTCACACCATAATAAGGTCGTCACAATTAAAATTGTACTGCCAAAATTAAATGATAATTTATGTCTATTTTCTAGGTTTTTGCCCATGACAAAGATAATAAGCCTTAGCCGAGAAATTACGACATTTTAGTTACTCTCTAAAAACAGCCATCGAGTTCCTATAAATTTTCCTAACAAAACCACACAATTCAGATATATAACACAAACTTACCCACCAAACTATCAAAAACACGTCAAAACAAAAATATTACGTATCTATTCACCCGCCCCTACAGTTCACCCCCGGTTGTTTACAATCACACGGAGTACATAAACAGACACGATATATTACAAACGGTAGGTGTATGAGGTCACATGTCTATCGTGATTACCATACAGATATTTTATCCGTGTAGTTTGTTTTGTACGCATAATTTTGTTTATATTGCGTTTTGAGTAAGTGAGTAAATATTATCTGAATGAAACTACTTTTGGTATCAATGTATTTAGTAAAAGACTTTGTGCATTTTTGAATGATTATTCACATGTCAATGCGGTTATTTTTAGAGCTGGTACTTTTAAATACATACTTACATATTACGTCGGGGAAAGTCTTTTCGCATTATAGTATGTATGAACTTGTAATAAAATCTCTTTGGCTTCAAGAATCACAAATGAGTACACGGTTCATTAGGTTTCTTTCAGTGAGTTCGTGAGGTACCCAAATACCGAGATTTTTGTGTAGAGAACAGATTTTATTACAAGTTCAAACATACTATAATGCGAAAAGACTTTTTCCCCGACCTAATGTTTTTTGATTTTATCATTACATGGTGGTTTTTGAGAGCAGTCCGTAATGTTTTGTGTTCAGTAGTTTCATGTCCAGACTTTATTTTTAAATTGTTTAAACATGCATAATGTAACCATTCAGCAATAAAATGATTCTACAAATACTTTCAGTGGTTTCGTTAGAATTAAATTCATATTTTTCGTATTACTATCGTATGTATATGTAAGTATGTATAGAAAATTCGTGATTTTATCAAGAAAATATGTGAAAGTATACAGAAAATCGTGTAAAATGAAAATCATGATTAAAATATAAGAAGTATTAGAATAGCATAACAATAAACTACTCTCAAAGCTATTTATATCTAAAAAAACAAACTAGAATCAGAAACATAAATATATCTACATTGACAACAGAAAAGTCCCTCTTCAAAACTATATTTTATACGATACAATCCATTCTTACACAATACAAATACCTCTTCGATCAACCCCGTTCCCAGGACAAACGTAATAAAATAACAATATTACGCAACCCATAGCCTTGGGGCTATAAATCTGTCTATCAATCGGCTAATATCGTGGCGGGTTACAGGCGAAACATGTGCCATGGTATCGGCTATAGAAGAAATAGAGGTAGATAATGTGTGCTAGATTTTATTATAATCAACTTAGTTGTGTAGTATAAAGTAATAAGTACAAAGATTATAGCGCTTTTTGTATTTTCTTCTCTTAAATCTTGAAACTATTTTCCGTAAGAACTGAGTGAAGCGACCACGGCGAGTGCAAACTGCGCCGAAACGTTAGGCATTGTAAAGTGAAAGGTGTGTTCGCGTTAATTCCCGTAAACTATTATATATTAAACATGCAACGTGAAAATGCAATAGTTATGAATAAAAAGCTACATTACAAGCTACATTACATTACAAGCCTTTACACCCAGATGACATTAAGTTTGCAGGAAATTAGCAAAAAGATTTTACAATATTCTGTCCAGCACTTCAAACGAAAAAATACCTTTGTATTTATCCACTCATTGGACGAATATTTACAAGTTTTTGTATCATATAATTCCATTACGTAAGTAACGATAATTATTCAATCACAATACATACAGTGGTATGTACGGTATTTAAGTGCAAAAATAATCAGGAATCCTAAATTCGGTTTCTCCAAAAAGTTATGAAAAGTCTACGCTGTATTAATAAGATAAAACGATACGGAGGCTTAGTGGAAACTTCACAAAACCTCCGTTTTATATCAGTTCTTAACGAAAGTTATCATTTAAACGATTTAATAACACTCCCGGAATTCTGATATAAGAATAAAACTTTGGATTTACAATTTCATTCCAAAAATTTTAGGTTTATATTTGATCATATTTTTCTAAAGTTTAGTATTATTATGTCCTTGACAATAAGAAAAATGAGTCCTAATTATGATAACGAGATCATTTGACAATTAAATAGCAATCTTTTTGCACAGAAGTGAAGCGAATCTATCGAAAAAAAACCTTACATCTAAATCACAATGAAAAAGGAATTTGATCTGTTGTAGGCTTTATCCGTCACAGATTGTCAATTTCTGAATCGATACGACTAAACTTTGTCAGAGAAAAGGGAGAGACTAGGAATAACTTCAAACAAAACACAAGCTGTACCGCTATACTCAACAATCGGTACTGTCTCGTATCGACAATTTGACATTTAAATGTACTGCCAAAATAGTTCTTACGGAGCCCGGTAGAGGCGCTAATCAGATTTTCGATTGAAATCGATACTAGTATCGAATCGAGCTGAAGTTGGCATGTTAATGCGACTACACGGTTCTAAACAAAGTTTTAATCTTACAGTAACATAACCTATTTCTAAAACCTCCAAATACCAGTAGGTACCTATTTTTCTCCAGTTCATTGACCTCGAACGATGTGAAATAAATCACTGAGCACAAACAGTGACCACGAGATGTCAATTCTTGCTTACTAACTGTGTTTGCGAACAGAATAAATTAGCCTCAAATATATCCTAGTTATGTGCCAGCTTTATGGACTTGGAGAAAAAACATGAGGAAGAAATATTTATTTTGGAAAAAGATAGGTGGTAGGATTTTCATTGACTTACTTAATTCTAGTTCAAATAAACAGGTGAATTTTGTAAATGGTCAATCCTTATAAAAAAAATAGTAGAAATATTATAATACAAGAAAAAGGCATTGGAATCTATACTAGACTTAAAATTACTAAACGAAAAGAGCTCTGAAATTAGGGTTAATTTTAATCAAATTTAAAGAGCAGTCAATGTTAAGTTGTTTATTATCATAGCCAGGAATTAAACTTGCTGGTATTACGGATTAACTTTTACGTAGTATATATTATAGCGAGTAATAGCATTAAGAATATTTTATTCTAACCATCTTAATGGTTTTATCTCATAAGTACCTAAATTAACACGACCATTTATAATCTACTTTAATCTATCCGATGTTTTCCCAGATCGCTGCAAAACCTACTTAACTACGTAACAAAACAAAACTTCAACACTATCGTAAACACTTCCTCAACAAAATAACTCAGACTTTTAATCCTAGTTCAAGCTAACTCAATTATAAAAGATCACTAACAAGATGAACCGAGTCTTAAACTTAAAACACTGGATTAAAACTGTTATAACAACGTTTCAGAATAAAAACTATCAAAGCCTAACTCAGTTTGAGTGCACCGCTGCCCTTATTTTGAGTTAAATCTAATTTATTTCTTACAAAGACTGTATAGCAAGGATTTGCTGTGGTATTGTTGAGAGTTTACACGAGCCTGGGGCGAGTACGACACGACTCTAAAGACATTTTTATTAAAGCCATGCGAGAACATACTTTTGCTATAAATACACGCTGCTACTTATTATATTTCATTATTTTCAGGTGATGTGTCATAAAAAAAATCGGGTTACGACCGTACGAATGTCTTGGTGTGGATTCGATTTCCATATCGCAATATAAATTTGTGTTTTGTCAGCTGTTTTTTTCTTCTGTAAGACCGGAGATTAATCTCAAAAACGAAATTATGTACCGATTCAACCTTCATGCATCAAAAGCCATTTAGCGCCGAAATTCAATAAAAACAAACTTTTTAATCAATAGAAATCAGGATCGTGTCGCGATCGTCAGCAACTCGTGTCATATAAATCTGGTCAACGAAGGTACTCCTTTCTTTGCCCCATATCCTCGCTCATTTAATTAATCCAGCGGTCTGCAGGGACGTATGTAATCATTTCAAGCACGTACCACATATTAAACTTGCAAAATACCCGCCCTAAGGTGGACGGTAAACTTTTTACGAGCTGACAAAATATTAATTAGGAACTAAGACCCTGACCCCTAATGTAATTTGTTCAACGGATTTATGTCAACAGGGAAATGTGTATCTAGATTATCACTACATTGTAAAACTATCTTTTCTTTTTTAAAGACAACTCCCGCAGTAAGAATTGCTCTTGCGTCACGGGGACTTTGACAAACATACAAACAACACAAAGTACAACCAGACCCGTAACTACTATTTATGACGCATAAATATTTGATCCTGTTGGGAATGGAAACCACGACCTCTCAACACACTGGTAATGGCGTGGCAACCACCTTAACTACTGCCCTACAAAGCCGTCAAAACTTATTGTACTGTCAGTCCGTTTGATCAGTATAAACTACTGAACAGATTGGTGAGTCATTTGAAAGAAGATTGGTGAGAGATTTGAGGAAGGGATCGGTGCCACATTTCATTAAGGTTGTTTAATTGGTTGAAATATGATGATGAGAGTGTGCTGTGATCAGGATCCAGGTTTGGGCAGCACTGTCCCAGTGGGCAAGGACCGTCTTTTTTTTTAACGCGGCTAATGCATTAAGCATACACCTGCACCCAGGGTGGAGTGCAGGGTTATGTGGGGCTCACCCGTCAGAAGGGCAGGCATACCAGAAGGGCAGGCATGGGCAAGGATCACCTACCAAACGAGTCTGTAGTTAGGCCTCGAGTCCACCAACCCGTCCTGTTATAATATGTCTTCTGCCAGAAATATTTCATCATTCCTCAAAATTGCAACACAACACCTATAAGAAACACTCAAAAGAATCACCATATTGAATCCATCTGCGACGACATGTCGTCATTATTATCTTGCCCTTATTTCCTCTCGTTTGAACTCCGCGGGATATTTATCTTCCATTCATCTCTATTAGTAGCCACGCCCTTTGACGACTTGAAAAATAAACTAGGTTTTATGTATCAAGTGCAGATGTGACTCTTTATTTTTGAACTAGCTGACCCGCGCAACTTCGCTTGCGTCACATAAGAGAGAATCTATACTAATATTATAAAGTTTGTTTGTTTGTTTGAACGCGCTAATCTCAGGGACAACTGGTCCGATTTGAACAATTCTTTCAGTGTTAGATAGCCCATTTATTGAGGAAGGCTATAGGCTTATATATAGGAGCAGAGTACCAGTTAAAAATGTTACAAAAACGGGGAAAAAATTCGCTCATTCTCTAATGTGACGCAAGCGAAGTAGCGCGGGTCAGCTAGTGGGTCATAATTTTTCCCATTTTAGTAACATTTTTTACTGATACTCTGTTCTTATTCATCGTAGCGTGATGATATATAGCCTATAGCCTTCCTCAATAAATGGGCTATCTAACACTGAAAGAATTTTTCAAATCGGACCTGTAGTTCCTGAGATTAGCACGTTCAAACAAACAAACTCTTCAGCTTTGTAATTTTAGTATAGATTCATCTCTATAAGTATCCACGCCCTTTGACGAGTTGAAAAATAAACTAGGTTTTATGTAACTATTGCAGATGGGACGCTTTATTTTTGAATTCAAATGAATATTTTTATAGTCTATTGAAATTTTAGAATTGTTGACAATTGTTTTAGGTCCATGTACGTCATGTCCACAGAGGAATGAGTGATGCGATAGTTTTTTGTTTTGATTGAATGTATGTACACTGTACTGTACCTCGATTCTCTACCACTATCGACTACCGACAACCGGCTAGCTATCGAATTTTTGACATTTAGAATGTACTGCCAAAATGTTTCCTGCGACACCCGTCAGAGGCGCTGATCAGATTTTCATACAAAATTTCTCGATGACAGGTCGGTTGTCGGTAGTCGATAGTAGTAGAGAATCGAGGCACAGCACGGAGCAAATATAAGTATGTAGTGTCCATTCTATGTATATGATGCATTTTATATACAGTATTAAAAACAAAAACTCTACCTGCCTCTACGGTAATAAGTGTGTAACTTCTTGTAAGGTTAAATTAATCCATAATCATTGTTTTTTCTGCCTATTCTCATAAAAACCGCTCCAAAAAACACCTTGACTAACAAACAAAACACAATCTTCAAGAATAAGTAGATATTTAGATAACATGCCAAAATAACCATCTAAAAGGCCTTATTCTCATCCACATATCTCTTCTACTATAATTTATTCATAATTATACTTAAATATACGTTTTATACTACGAAATGGCTTTAGGGCGTAACAGGGAGGCTATAATCGTATTAAAAGACATCCAAGCTGGAAGCAAGCGAAGCGTCAAAGTACACCAAGTAGGTACGCATCTAATTTTAGCTTCATCCAACGTAATCCTAATGAGATTGTAGCAGCTAACGGGTTTTAGGGAACTCTACAAAATGCAGCTTTTAAGATGGTTGGATATATTTTAAAGGGGAACACTGAAGGTTTTCCTGCTTATAGATAAAAAAATAATAGGAGATTTGAATATTTATAATATATCTGCATAGCATTTTAAAGTATGCAAAGTCCCCAACCTATACCAGCGACCAGCGTGGTGGACTCAAGGCCTAATCCCTCCATCATTCGAGAGGAGACCCTTACCCAGCAGTGGGACATTAAAGGGTTGGTAATAAATAGGTTGGGCTGCCTCAGTGTGGTCCACAAAAGTGGAATAAAATAACTTTGCGAGTTCTCCGATTGTCCGTATCAAAGAAAATATTATTTGGTATAATGGTTCTATGTTAGAAATTGTGAAAGATCGGATATCTCTAATGGCGAAGACAACTTATGCGTGATTATTTAGGAAAACAGAATATACATAAATGCTTGATTTAGCTCAACAAATTGGGAACATGTCGCTCGCATTTTTACAAACTTACTCCTTTGGTACAGAAGCCCGAACACACAGTATCAATACCACAATTGATAGATCTTCATATCGGAAGCAATTTTTCGTTTCCCAGTATCTTCTAACAAAAACCATTTAAAAACTGCCAGCAATTCGGAATGGATGGAGCAAAACAAAACAAATGGCGGGTAGGCGGTGCTGTAACATTTTAAAACGAGTAGCGGTTCGCTGCAGACGTTTGCTTTAATTAATATGTTCTGTGAAACTGAGGAATATTCTGAATTGTTTTTAAGAGATTTGGGTTACTATATTGTTAGCTAGTAACTGGATAGTATGTAGCATCAAATCTTTGCGTTAAAAAAGTCCCTATAATGTAGACATTGTTCACGACAAACTCATAACCTACTAAGCCGATAGAAATGTGGTTTCATCGATAGATAGAGCTATTCCTAGTAAAACTTTATGAGACCCAACTCTTCTCTCATTTTTTAGAAAACCCGAGTCCCAATATTTTTAATTTATTATTATATTTTAATTAGATTAGCATTATATTTATTTCAAATAAAATAACGAACTTGGAAGCTACTCGTACACTGACATGCCTAATATCTCGCCGCCGGTGTATACACCCACGTTTTGCCTTGAACAATATTAGTCCCAGGTAGTAGGGGGCGAGTTTAACATTGAATAATTAGCAAATACATTCAAGTCCAGAAATATTCCATAAGTTTTATTCCGACTTGCAACATTGCATGTCTGACTATTCGTATTAAAGCTCGTTAATTAATTAAATATATCAGCCGTCAGCATTTATAGCGAGACTTCTTTTGTAATGTTGCACTTTTATTTCTTCACTCTTTGCGCGCTTTACGTCTAATTAATGTAACTTCGTGGTTTAATTTATTTGAGGAAATGGCAGTGATATTTAGTAGCAATATGATGGACATAATATTGAGTAGACCTAAAGAGATTAAGAACATTGTTTTTATGGGAAAATTCAGGAACAATTAATAAAAAATTTGGCTGAGTTGAACATAATGAACCAATTGTTGACAACAAGATTTACATGTATCATATTTTAATTTAAATACTCATAAAAATTTAAATTTAAATAAAGTAAGAGAGGAACATGACAAAAGAAAAAACACTTAGCTTTTAATTTGACAAATTATACACTTTTTTTTTTATATTTAACGCTTATAATCACACATAATTAAGTCCCTAAAATTGGCTTTAAAATAGTAGTAACGAAAATATCACTCAACAAAGTTACAAAAAATGGGCGCACAAAAAATAAAAATCTATCCAGTTTCAAGTATAATTTTGAACAAACTCACGTAAACGCGAGCTATAAAACCTCCATTCTGTTATGTTGCAAGTATTTTTATGTGCCACGTGAACACGTAAACATAGGAGGAAGTGAAGCCTACGTGCTTCTATACTAAGTGGGTTAGTGAACTGTAAAGTCCTGAAAAACTTTATGTTAAAATCAAAACTACATTACAGGCTATTTTTTCGACTTATGGTATATGTCTGAAAGGTTATCTAAAATAAAAATGATAGCGAAAAACTAAACTATTGCCAAAATTACACTTGATAACTTAACAGCAAGGCTCTCCTCTCAAACGAGGGAGGGGTTAGGCCTTGAGACCACCACGCTGGTTAAGTGCGGGTTGGGGACTTTATACTACATCTTAAAAAGCAAGATCTCTTCTAGCTGTGTGTACCTGTAATGGACATTCATATCAGAATTGTATATTATTGCATGTTACCTAGAAATGTTGTATGTTTTCTGTTGGTATACCAATAAATAAATAAAACTTAGGCATGCACGGTTGCATCGCAATGTTTTCCTTCACCGCTGGAACAAGTGATATTTATTTCTAACACACACTTTAAATGTCATTGGTGTGTTCTGGTACGAACCCTGTTGCGTAGGAGGCGCAACTTAAACTACTCAGCCATCATTGTTCAGGAAAAATAAAACTGTTTATCAAAGTTTTCTTCCGTCTTCACAAAGGCTACTCCCACGCAACGAATAACGTGTCGTGCGTTCACAAACACCAAGAACAAAATACAATCACACATATTTGTTCTGTTGAGAATCGAACCTAGAACTCCTGCACATAGTTGTAGCAGCGTGAGTGTTAGAAAACCTGTCAAGTGCGAGTCGGACTTGCGAGCGAAGGGTTACGAAAAATACATTTTTTTTGCATGGGGACGCCCCTTTATATTCAATAGTTTTTTAGTATTTGTTGTTTTAGCGGGAATGGAAATACATAATTTGTGAAAATTTCAGCTTCGTAGCTGTCACGGTTTATAGAATACAGCCTGGTGACAGACAGACAGCGGAGGCATAGCTTAGGGTTACGTTTTTACCGTTTGGGTACGACACACTTATAAAAAACATATTTTTTAAATTTGTATTTCAGGTAACACGAAGTATTTACTAGACTGATGAATGCAAGTTTCCAAATAACCGTGAGACGCTTTCCCGGCGCTTTCCTGAAGCATTTACATTATAAAGCTTTGTAAGTATTCTACATACATCATGTTTAAATTTACATTTTGAGTGTAGTTTTCAACCGGTTCTCCGGGTAGTTTACGACATATAACACTAGTTTTTGAAATGTTTTTAAGGTACGGTGAGATGAAATAATGAGAATCGCTTTTTCTCGTTCGTCTATTTGAATTTACTGCTTTCAAAGACTCTTCTATACTAATCAGTAGTCAGGTTTGAGTGTTGATGTCGGGTATAATAACCATATTTATATAAACGGTTGTCTAACATCAAGCTGCGATTCAAGTTAGCGAAGTCAACAACAAACATATTTCAAAATAGCTTCTGTCAAATAGCCTACAACTAAGCCACAAAAAGCCAAATAACCATTTCGACACCATATATAAAAAAAAGAAAAGAATGAAAAATGTCGCTATATTTATTTTTAACAAAAGCAATTTTTCATATCTTAGCGTAACCTTCTCAATTGAAAACATTCATCGTAACTTATACCTCTCCATAAAACTTCCATAATTCACAGTCTACAAACATACAAACATACAAACAGTACAAAGTGTAGTGCATACTCCGCACCCGTTTGACGCACTCGTCATGAACTACTGAGTGAATGTTCAGTCAACTATCAAAGTATAACGCTTTATAGTAGTTTACACTGCAGGCCGAGAATATTGGATGCAGTTGAAATTATAATTACTTACTTAAGTTATTTAATTTTTGCGCCGTAGAAGTTATGAATCCCAAATTGTATCTAATCAATTGATCTTTAAAAATTTAAATAACATTTTGTTTTTTTTTTTGTTTTTTATTATTAACGCATTTACATGTCATTGTATTGTTCTGCGTCCACGGAGAGTAAATTATTTGACTTCCATACTTCATAGTCTACAAACATACAAACATACATACATACATACACACAAACAGTACAAAGTGAAGTGCATACTCCGCGCCCGTTTGACGCACTCGTCATAAACTACTGAGTGCATGTTCAGTGAGCTGTCAAAGTATAACGCTTTACTGTAGTTTACACTGCAGGCCGAGAATATAGGATGCTGTTGAAATTACAGAACAGTTGTTTAGATTATGCTATTTAATTTTAGCCCTAAATTCGTCTTGGAAATTATAATTCCAAATTGTATCTTTTCGACTAATCTTCGAAAATGTTAAAATCTTGTGTAAACAATCAGAATATTTTTGATTTTTTTTAAGTCGTTTACATGTATTGATCTGCGTTCATGAAGATTGAATTAATGATTTTAAGCCTTAAACCCTTATCTTATTTTTTTAAAGGGAAGCAAAATTAAGAACCATCACTGAAGTGTTCCGTTTATACCTCACGGAAAAAATATCTTGTGATCTACAAATCCTTTTTTTACAGAGCGATGCCTAATTTTTGGTGATTTTTTATATTTTGTATATCGAAATGTCACCAAAAATTACTAAAGTCGTCGTCAAATACAGTTCCGTATGTTACCCTTATAAAGGTGTGAACACAAGGCTTCAATGACGCACGGTATTACTTCAAGCTTGATACGAAATGAATCATAACAGAACTTTATAACTTTATCTTCACAACTCGTTTGTGTGGGCTGATCATTAGTTGATACTACATTTAGAATTTATGTTGCACAAATTATATTTTATAAGTTGATAATTAAGGGTTTAACTCTTTGGATACGACTAACTCTGTGGTACATTTGGTTGTGCATCTGCCTACTGATTATGAAGTCTCGGATTCGATTTCCGGGTCAGGCAAAGTGATATCGGTATTTTCTAATTTTAAGGAGAACACTTCTCATTAGTGGCCTGAAAATCCAGTAAATGGCAATAGGTCGTCCCCTATTACATGGGAGTAGCATTGTTCATTGGCGAAACGTGGGTGTTTCATATTCTCTCTTTCTCATATTATCATACGCTACACCTATACCTTCGGGTAGAAAAGGCGTGATTTTATGCATGTATTTTGTTTTTTTTTCTAATACTTAAGTTCATGTGGTCTGATGATAGAGCAATGATAAGAGCTGAAAATAATCTCTAGCCCACTCTTGTGACTCGTAAACGTAAGATAACTAAAAACTGTTGGTTTTAACCACTTCATCAACCTATCAATTTCATAAAACGTAGAGAAACTACAAAATTCTACAGAAATATAATGAAAATATCAACTTAAAAACAAACTAATTTGTCCCGCACTACAGACGTAAACTACAAAACACTTTACAAACGGACCCGAGTCAAGTGAACGCCTATTCCTTCTGATTATACCCGAACTGTTGCCATCTCGCTCACTCTTAATATGAAAGAATGAGAAACATTGCAAAACACAATTTAAGTTTTCTTTGTTTGTAGTTATAATAGTTTATGGGGTTGACGGGTTTGTATTAAAATAAATAGTTTCAGTTGATGGTTAGATGGCAATTTTATATAAGCTCCGTAGATTAATCAGTGGTAGCCGCGTGGTTTATATTGCTCATCTCTCTTAAGTGGTCCAGGGTTCGTACCCCAACACACCAATTAAACAGTTACAATGACAATCAATTTGGTGGACGATTGCAGAATGGTTAAAGTGAAAACGACTCCATGCAGAAACTATTTAACTAGTTTACTCCCAACAAAACCGAAGTAAATCAATTTCTCAATCAATAGATTTTCATTCAAACATATGTCAATTTGCGTATATAACGCCAGTTCAAAATGTAACTGACGACATTTTAATTTTTTATTATTTTTAATTTCCACCAGCGTTACATGTTAAATCCCGCGCTTATTTCGAATTTTAAAGAACATAGTGGCTTTAGTTCAAATCAGACTTGAAAAAATACATGAATACCTCTTACTTTACCTACTCAATCTTTCTAGCCTAATCGTCCCACTGCTGGATAAAGTAATCCTATATTTCATTCCATACCTTATTTAACGTACTTATATCATACAGCGAAGTCAACTTCTACTACAAATAACATAACATTTTCTATATTCAATAGAAACACAGTCACATTTCAACCACGGACGGAGACAAACAACAAAGCATGTCAACACGAAACAGCGATATTTACCTGTCATCATACAAAATACTGTATGTAGTACAAACATGTGTATGAGAATAAACGAATAACAAAGTATGCAAATAAGTAGATTGTACTACCATATAGTGTGGGGTTTGTGGGACTATTTAATTCGAGGCGCCCGTAGCCAGTTGCGCTCACCGGTCTGACATAGATCTGTGGGTGAAGCAACCGTTGGCGCGGTCATTCTATAGATGGGTGACCGCATAGTGGTATTTGAGCTGGGCGTCTCCGTGCTTCGGAGGGCACGTAAAAAGTCGGTCCCGGTTGTTGTCTACTAAGATAACAGTCGTTAAGCCATGTCAAAGTCCTTACGGGCGGCTTTAACAACTTTGACACTAGGTTGACCACTAACCATACGATATGAATGAATGATGTATATTATTATATTTAAAATACAACAAGGGTGTTTATGTATGTTTCTTGTATTTATGGGGTAGTACTGTAATACTGTGCAAACAAGGTTTCATTCTATCGATTTTTCACAGAAAATTGATTGCCTATATTGGTAATAGATATAAATTGATAATATAGAATATATAATTATGTCACAAATAAGAATATTGTGTTGTTAAAACAATCGTAGTAGGATTAAATTGAACACATTTTTATATTTTGGTTACGCTTAAAGCTAAAAATGTTATTATAGTGTCACGTTAGGAAAATATACACTAGCTCCAAACTGGAATTACGCTATATGATATGAAATGGGCTTCCAGAAAATCAGTATTAATGTATGAGAAGCGTCATGTACCAATGAATAAACGAGATTGATATTAAAATTTACAACGATGTCGCATTGAAGTTGAGCTATTTTTTATCTATAAGTAAGGACTATAAATTGAGTATTCAAATTTTTTGCCCACAATTATAAATCTATATACTAATATTATAAAGCTGAAGAGTTTGTTTGTTTGTTTGTTTGAACGCGCTAATCTCAGGAACTACTGGTCCGATTTGAAAAATTCTTTCAGTGTTAGATAGCCCATTTATCGAGGAAGGCTATAGGCTATATATCATCACGCTACGACTAATAGGAGCAGAGTAGCAGCAAAAAATGTTACAAAAACGGGGAAAATTTTGACCCATTCTCACTTATGTGACGCAAGCGAAGTTGCGCGGGTCAGCTAGTATAAAATACCAGACACTAATATAAATAAAATAACTGCAATTCCACTACGATAACTCAGCAGACAATTGTCAATTTTCTTAAACACCATTTCTACTACAAGTCCTAATATATTCCCAAATCGTCTGGCGACCCTAAAGTCACTTGGCTATAATAAATAACTCAGCACGAAGATTATGCATGAGACAGTATTCAATTTGCTATGGCGATGTAACCCGATGTATATATATATCACATATATGTATTACTATTTAATATACAGTGTAATGAGTTACGAGAGATTAGACAGAGATGAAGATGCGTGTTTGTAATTAACGTTTGGATTCGTATTTAAGATATTACATGAGTTGCATTATAGAGAATATTGTATGCTATTTGTAGTCAATTGAACATGCTTTGCACACCCTCTATTCTCTCGTAAGAGCCGTACATTTTTAGTAAGGGGCAACAGAACGCTAAAAATGTGTGACTATTATCAAGCCAGGATTTCTGATTCCAGAAATTTAGATTTTAACTTCCTGTGTTATGAAACAATTCGATTCGTTTCAGTATGTTAATCGAACCATGGTACAAAAACTTGAATTCTATTGCAGTTTGGCAACCACTGTTTTTCGTATATAAGAAGACTAATCTTTATTCAGTACGTTGATTGTTTGAGAATTGGTAGGCACTCTTTCAATTATCTGTAATCTAATTTCTTTCTATTAATTATTATAATCTACTGTAGAATACTTGTTTAAGATCCTTTATAAAATAAACTGAATAATGTGTATTCTCCGAAAGTTTTCCCTCCCTTCATATTTTTAACAAAACTAATTTAATAAATTTTAATAGACACTATAATAGCTTCAAAAATACCTATGAACTTTCATATCTAAGGGTTGTAAATGCCTAAAAATATATAAAGAAAACAGATTAAAGGCAGTTTTCTGACAAAAAAAGCCTACTTCTCACACGATCAACGTGCAAAAACTACCTAATAGTTATATTTTATGGCCTCAAGGTCATAAACACCAGACTGCTATAACAGACGTCGTAAAACGAACAACATGGAAGTTAATTAATTTACGAGTAACAATTAACGATACGACTTATGACAGTTTTGCTGTATTTTTGGTATGTTTTATTGGTATTTTTATATGTTATGTGACGTCAGCATTGTATAGAAAACTAGTGGATATACGTGACTTTTCTCGCGTAGTTCTAAGGCATTTTTATTAAAAAAAAAAACATCGTAAAAACGGCTGTTTTCCAGTTAAAATCTCACTAAAATCAATCTAGTTATTTCGAAGATACAGAGGCCAATATGACTAGCGTTTTAAAATAGCAGCTCAGTTAGCGCGGGTACTTGAAAAAAACTAAAGTATAAACTAAATAGATACTTAAAAAATATTTGTGTATCAGTGATATCGAAAATGTCGTGAAAATCAATTAGTCTTTCGAAAGATAATCCGGTACAGACAGGCCGAGAAAAGTAATAATCATTATTTTTGTTATATTGATGTCCAAAATAATTATTTATTTTATAGACTAACAATCTAAAAGTTAAATTTAATTACTGAAATTGTGACACCTTTTCTGAAAATTTCTTTTATTCATTCCTTTGTCGTGATCAGATGGATCATTGACCTACCCGCGCCAATAAAGGTCTAAAAGTTAATTTTGTTTTAAACTTTTATTGTTGTCTCATTTTGGTTTTTACGCTGTACCCTGTGTTTTAGGGTTTTTGTGAAAGCGTCGTCATTCTGAACAGGAGAAAAGTAGTATCCTCGCAGAAAAGTGTACTAGGTTCCAATCCTAGTTGAGGCAATATGTGCCGCAAAGTAACCAATTGCCATTATTTACCATTTTAGTCTTCTTAGACACAAAAAATAGTTTTTTTCTCAACTTTTTTCATGTGGAGAGATTTCCGAATAAAAAGTCCAATATAAAAATGGAGATAACAAACTATCGCTAAACCTAATTCAATAGAAATTCTATTCAGCCATTTTTGCAAACAAAGTAAGAAGCAATTAAACATTTCTCATTTTTATCTTTCTTTTAATGATAAAAAAAAAATCTTATTGACATTATTTTTAAAAGAACGAAACTTACCCCAGTAATCGTCTTTTTAACGTCATAATGAAAACCAACATGAAAAACAAACCCACCCGACTATCGGTCTAACATTACGACAAGTACAGTAGCGGTAGGAACAGCAACAATACGAGCGGTACACAGTAAGGCACTTAGCGATACAGCTAACAAGCTGAGAGTGAACCGTCATAGCTTACTATGTGTTGTTTTACTTACTTTGATATTTGATTTGAATGATAATATTACTATTGTAGAGAGTTGAATCATTTGAAAGATGATTTAGTGTGTGGACAATTGTAGACTAAGTTTTAACGCCCATTTTAAGAAATTATTTTCGATTGATCAGTTATGAACTATGAATTAATCTTGTTTTGTTAAAAAGTATTTCGCGAAAATTAAAAATATTTTAAAAATAATAACTTCTAACTTTACTCGTGTGATACCCGAAGGATCATGCAGAATTGTAAGTATCATAAGCAGTTTTTAAAGTCGTTTCCATGTAAGAGGAGTAAGCCTTTTAACAAACACTATTCGTTTAATTAACTCTGAACTACCTAATTGGAAACATTTCTATAAACCAAGAGTATTCACATAAATTGAGAAACCCTGATAATCTTCGACTGATTCAAACCCATAGATGATAGAATAAAAACCTAAAACCTCGCCCAAAGCAGAGACACAAACAATAAAAGCAATCGAACAATAATCATTTAACAAACAACTGGACACTAAAAAACCGAAGAAGCATTATTATTTTCAAGTTATTCATAAAACAACAGCACTAGGTAGGTATACGATTGGAAAGCACTAAAAGCTGAAAGTATGCTCGACCTAAATAAAACGAAGCACAATATTTGTATCGGCTTGAGATGTTTGTCCGGATATTGTTGCCATTAGTGCAAGGACAGTTTTCACGTTTTATTATGATAGTCTAGGCTTTATATTTATGAAAAGATACTAATAACTTAAAGTTTTTACTAAGATAAAAGAGTTGGCAATTAATAGCCTAACATTGCCAGGTTATCAGACTTGATACATTATAAGTAAGACTTTTTCTATAATTTAGCGAATCCGATGCAATTTATTTAATTTTGTTTTTGCCCATTATTATTCCGCTCTTAGTCAAGAATCTCTTCCTGGACGACTTTTCAGACATGTAAGGTTTCATTACAATGTTTTTCTTCATCAATTATTACCATATTATTATGATACGTTTAATTACCAATCAATTACAATATTAATACCTAGTACTCAGAGCCTGCGTCAGTGCTGACGTCACATACAACATGGTATAATAATACACATTAATACATCAAGTTCATACGCAGCTAATAACGGCGCCGCGCGTGGGCGGAGATGCAACTGATAGCATGTGAAACGTTGAGAATAATTACTTTGTGCATGTGCAAATTGGGCCAAGTTATTTAACAATAATATTAGTTATAAAATCTTTTTTATTAAAAAAGTAAATAAAGGAGGATCGGACAAAACGGTCCTTGATACCAATAAGGACGTGACATAATATTTGTCATAAGAAAGGTCTTATAATGTACTATAATAGTTACTATAGGAGCTTATTTGTACGTTTGTACTTCGGTCATAAAAAAACGACTGAACAGTGTTAGCGTAAAATTATACCTTGATAGTATATACCTCGGATTCACGAATGACATATAATATTACATTAGAAATGTTAAACTCAGATTATTTTGAACAAATAAATTACCACTTTGACGAAGAAACTAGAAACACAAAACTATCTTAAGATAATAAACGCTTTTGATTTCAACAGTTGAGTTATTTTTTTTTATTTAGCTTCAGGTTCTAATTTATCATAATATGATTAAATGCAAAAAATGGCATAAATTAAAAAAAAAACATAAGCACAAAATCGCTTCCATTATATACACAACAGCCTAAAATAAGTAACAAACCATTACAAGAAACTTTATCTTTATAATAAAGACTAGCTGAAACCGGACGTATATTCAAGTCTATAACTACTTGGCAACTTGAACACTAACATGTTCGGTCTCTCACAAGGCAGAGAACGACTTTCATCTCCTCACAAATTGCCGTGAAGATATACTTACTAGTCTGCGCTAGAACTGTCGGCTTTGATTCCAACTAGTTATGGCTGAATCTATTGATGGTTAGGAGTTTATTACTGCTGAAATCTAGTTCAGTTTATCCTAATACTGTTTGTAATCGTAGAGTAAGCAATCATTTACACAGCTAGTAAAAGATGGTTGATGGCTAAGTAATATTTTTATTTAAACTTTTCGTGCTTATGAAACGTCTAAAATGTCGATTGACGGTCAGCGTATGGACTTTAAATTGCCTTAAGATAGATCTGTATGGTTTAAAATATGAGACATGGTCGTAGTAATCACTTTATTTCTATCCATTTACTAGAGACCATTTCATTATCCCCTCTCCTAGACTAATATATTAAAACAGACCATAAAAAAGCAAATGTTAAGCCAAGCAAAGGCACTCGGGCTGTTTCAACAATAATGATTTCAACTAATAAATCTGACTAAATAATCATAACAAAAACCATTCAACCTTAAAGCCGCTATTTATATCATCACTCAAAAATACAATTCTATTTTAAACTAAATGAAACATTGACACTATGCCCCAAATACAAAAACCGATTCGAAAAAATCTATAAATTCCATAGACAAGTATTAGTCTTAAACAATGTCGAACTCATTTTACGAGGCGTAGACAACCTGATTGATGTTTTGGCAAAGGAACTCCCAGCAAATTGGTCTTTCAAAAAATTTTTACTTGGCTGCTACACTACAAGACACTTTGATTATAAAAAGTGACAAGTGACACGATAAAAATAAAATTTTGGGACCCTTTTTATCAGACAAGATAACGGATTCGATTTCTTTTTTGTAATTTATTATTATGCGAAGGAAATAAGGCATATATTATGAAAGCTTTTTTTCGTTTTATAAAAGGTGCTAACAGCTGTTTTTCGTGATTATTATTCCCAGTCATTGTAATAGTTTACGTGTTAAAATATAAGTAAATAAATAATTTCTATTTTTTTTTTGCCCGATTTAAAAGCGGAAAAATTAAACAATAATTATCAAATGGTTTAACAATTTCCAACTTTTTCAAATATTAATAAGCTGAGAAGATAGATTTTTTATTTAAAACTATAGATTATATATTATAATTCTGTTAAACCAAAAATATACGAAACGAAGGACGACGTGGATTAAATAATATGATAATTAGAGTAAATGAACTCATTTTTGTCTCTTTTAAGATATCTCTGTTTATTTAGGAAGGTAATTTTTAATTAAAAGGATTTTAGGATGTTTAATAAAACGTGAGTAATTAAAAAATGCGGCCTAAATTAAGCAAATGTTAAATTACTAGACATATATAATATCACGCCTGTTATACCCGAAGGTATAGGCAAAAGTGTACGAAAATACATCAGCGTTTTGCCATTAACAATATAAGTCCCATATAATAGGGGGTGAGCCTATTGCCATTCTCCTCAGAACTTTACCAATAAGTACATATTATTATATAAAACTATGTTTATCACATGTTGTAACGGTAAAAAGAAAAGATCGTTATGCAACATTCCTGAGAGTTCTTTAGAACAGTTCTTGAAGGTATGCAAAGTCCCCAACCCGCATTGGCCAGTATGGTGGGCTCAAGGAATAACCCCTCCCTCATTCCAGGAGGAACCCTTTGCCCATGTGGGACAATAATGAGTTAAATTTATTGATTTTATAATATACTAAATTTACAAAACTTCTCCACGCGAAACAAAAAATCATCGGAATCACGTGAATACAAAAATAACTACTGATACAATGTATCCGAAATACCGAAGCAAAATAGCGTAAACTATACAAAAGAAATATTTACAATATTTCATACACATGGCCTGAATACCTTAGTTTTAGACATTGTAATATCAATCAATTTCATACAAGTATGTATGACACTACGTCGTACATGTATGTGGACTTGTCTGAAGCTATTTCATTTGTATGACAGACGGAAATGGATGGGATTGTTGAAAATGGTCTGATGGGAATTAAAAAGCAGCCAAGTGCGAGTCGGTCTCGCGCACAAAGGGTTCCAAAAGATACGAAAAAAACACGTTTATTGTTTGGGGACTTCCTTAATAATATTTTTTTGTTATATTTACTCTCTTCCTCTAACTAACTCCAAAAGAATTATCTCTGGTTTGACGTACAAGAGTTTTACACATCCATAAAAATATAACTCGTTATAGCTGGCAAAGTATATTATTTGTTGAATTATAAATTGACATAAGATATTATTCTTCATTTACGAATTTTAACCAAATCAATTTAGTCGTTTTGACTTGAAGGCAGAATCAAATCACTTTCATATTTACGACATCATTCTACAATATAGAACAGTATGGATATTAACTTCACTTGAAACTATAAAAAGCCACAGTCAAACAATCTACAAATAAAACCTCAAGTACGAAACCAATACAAACGCGGCAGCCATTTTAATAAATCATCCGTCGTTTACCGTTCATTAGTTCATAATAAAATATAATCGTTGGAGTATCTTAGTAAATGTCTCGACAAATGTTTTATGCAGATCGTGAATAAAACTACCCTGATTTATAGCTTAGCAATGAGCAATAAATGTATAGATTATCATCTTTTGTGGTTTTGTCTTTGATGTAAAACGTCTTTCGGTGAAATATATTGGGTGCACAAGGTGTCATGGGGTGAAACTACTTTGGATTTTGAAGATTCATATATTAACTGAAAGAAAACTTTTTTTGCAATGAATCGGTTTTTCCACCTTTTCTAGTATGTCATTGGTTATTGTGTAGAAAATACGTAAAAACAAATTAAAGTTCTAGCTGATCTGAACGGTTTCACTCGCGTATAAAATTCCATCTACAATTTCTACCTTTAACGACTGTTGTTTTAAAAAATTAAAGTAGCCTTTTTGGCCCCGAGTGATTCACTATCCTCATGTTTATCCATATTATATTTTTAAAAATCATTCTATTCTGCTCAGCGATTAAGTCAGCAAAGCGATAGGCTGACTGCTACATTCATAATACTGCAACGAATCCTCATTCATACATTATCTGCATCGATTACACCAATTTGAACACAAAACCACATCTCTATCTACAATATATATTGTGTATCAATAAATAAAGTGTATAGGTTTAAGCCAAGGTTACATTGAATAGGGTCCCATTGAATCCATGGGATTTTGATAAGCAATAGGATTTATTGATTGGGTTCACTGAGGGTATAGCGGTGGACAAAAGCCAATCAAGTTTCTATAGTATAGTTACAGACATAAAATAGGAATGATTTTATAGTTCCATTCCTCTTAAATATTGTAACAATATGTGCGTATACAAGGGCAAACATTTTGAAATTTATAAATACATTATATCACGCTCTTTTCCCATGGGGGTAGGCAGAGACCAAAGAACGCCACTTGGTACGATCCTTACAAACCTCCGTTGCCTCATTCACATCCATACATCTTGTTATAGAGGACCGCCGGTTACGAGTAATTTATTTGCACTTTTAATAACAGTACGCCTCTTTAATTCTGAGGTATAAACAGAGGCGTGAATTCATCCACGTTGTGCTATAACTCCAAACATAAACAGTATAATAATTATACTGTTTATTCTGCGTAATAGGAGGCTAGCATATTGCTATATATCAAGCATAGACCCAAACTCCTTCCTGCTATTGCTAATATTTTATCAGAAGAAGGAAAAACTCGGGAATCGTACTCGAAACCTCGATCGGTAGCTGAACTATAGTCTAACTAAACTATTTTTGAGTAAAAGTACTATAAATAGAAATCTAAAACTTGTTTACAATATAAATACAATAAAATACATCAAAGAAGTTGTGTGTCCTAAAAAAACAACATTGTTTTGTTCAAACAAATAAAATGTTTTCTAAAACATATTCATTTTGAACATAATACAGTTATAACTAATACCAAAGTTAATGTGTTTTTAAATAAAAAGGGACTATGTTTTTAAAAATGTTTTCGAACGAAATGATAAGATATTGTGAGGTTTATTGTTGTGATAACATTTGTGTTGTGACTTTTAAAAGGTGTTAAAATAAGACAATGTCCCATCTCTTTTCGTTAAAAGAGATGAAAGAGAAATAATATCATGTAGTGTGGATGATACAGGTTTGTTTCGAACACATATTTTTTATCGTGTTTCAAAATTGATGAAATATGTTTAATTAATTAACCAATTTAGTTTTTGTCTCATAATAACTGTATTAAATCGAAAAATATTTCTTAACATAATATATTTTAATCCTGAATAAAAAAAACCTAAAAATTAATATAAACATGAAAGAAACTAATGCTAATAACTTATTTTAATTTATAAAAATTCTAAATAAATATGATATCAACGCTTGTCTGAAAGAAGTTGTTTAAAAATCCGAAAGAACAAAAAATCGACAGAACAATTTAATTTCAAAAACATATATTTTAATTACATCTCCATCGTCAACAGAAATCATCAAAAAACTGTGGGGGTGTCTTTACAAACAAACTTGTAAGATCAAAGCGACACATTATCAGTCCCCCAGACCTTAATATCGATCGTTAATACATACTGAAATATATTATTATCTGACAACAACGTTTTAAGTATAATATTTAAATTTATTTTGTTTTTTGTTTTGGTTTCTTATTCGCTTTTTGATCGCGACTGTACACGTATGTTACAAGCCGAGCAGAAAATATTTCGGATTTGGAACTTGTATACATATTATTATTAAATGTTCCTATTTTGAACAGGAAGTTATACCCAAATTAGTATATTATATATTCTAGAAAATATTTAAAAATATGTATTACTTTAGCCACTATTTTCTTCCTTAACGCCTAAAATAAATCATATAAGTGTCAGAAGCTCAGTCAAGTCAAAAATCGATTATGTTTTATTTTAAATTGTAAATAAGGTTTTCTTTCCATTAGTCTTACTGGCACATTATTTCTTTTTTATGATTAGCGCTCCTACATATAAATTAGAATGATACACCACATAACCGTTATATAAGTACCATATAGAAACCCCATAAACATAATATGACTCATTTATTTCTAGCACACGAGTACAAGATTTTTTATAAACTTTTTGTCCCGAGATTACGATCGTTGGCGATTGTACAAAACTGGCGATTGGCCAACACTTTGATGTCGCCGAATCGCTAATCTAGCCAAAACTGTGAGTTCCGTAATCTATTTGCAAGTTTCTTTTTTCTCATTGTTTTGTGGGACATCTCTAAGATCTAAGCTTCTGAGAAGTGACATACAAAATTTGTATGTTTGTTAATCTATTTACCTTTTAATGCCCATCTATTTGTTGCGGTGTGACCGAAATATCTGAAAAAAGAAACAACAATTAATTAAAATGAAACAAACGTGGTCATTTCGTAGGAACAGCTTTCAAATATAAGAGTCACTACATAAAAAAAATATAGACAATTTGAGAACTTCTACTTTTTTTTAGTCAGTTAAAAATAAAATAAAAGTTGGTGATTAGTAACAGCTGTTGTCATGAGGAAAGTCTTTTAATAGGTCTTAAATTCTTTCATATTGTTTAAGATAGAAATTTAGATGTAATGAGCCAATTGTTTAAGATAAAAATTCATACGGTTACTTCAAACGGACTTGAGGCATGTCTTACAATGCTATCTTTGTTATTTTTGTGAAATGTATCTTGCTAACATTTTCCGTCATTATTAGAATGACAGTGAAATTAAAAATAAAAAATATTGTATTTATGTTATGATAAAGTCCGTGGCTTCATATAAATTTTAGCTTCCCCAACGATTTGTTTAAAATTAAAGATTAAATTCTATCTTAATCAAGGTCGACGTTCACAAAATTTTACCAAAATGCGATCAGTGCCTATTGTGTGACAGATAAACAAACATTTTATATTATTTTTTTCACTTATGACCGTCCCACTACTTACTACGACAAGGGTTGCCTATCAAACGTGGGAGGGGTTAAGCCTTGAGTCCACCACGCTGGCCAAGAGCGGGTTAGAGACTTTGTATGCCGTGCTATAAACAAACATAATAATATTACCTATGATATACCTCCATCCCCACAAACTTTCGCATTTATAATATTAGTAGGACGTACAACCTGGATACAAAAGCACGAAGCTTTGACGTCAATTGCATGAGCACGTGAACGGTAGCACAATAAACATGTCAAGCGATGTAAATGTTAGCAAGAATTGTTAACGAAGACGTACTGATATTCTGTGCTGTCTTATGATTTATAACTGTTGAAATGTTAGTCTAAGATTGTAGTAAGATTTCAATGCTTAATGTTTTTGATTGACTTTGATAGCTTTAACTAAATCTTGCCGTACTTGTTGGCGTGTCACCATGTTTGGGGCAGTGGTGTATATGTTGCAGTTAAAACTACTTTTGACTGAACACCCTGTCAAGTCAACGTTTCATAGTTCAGTTTTGACTGATTTTGCTAGTCAATAATAGTTTTGACTGGTTAAGAGCTTAGACTGCGACATATATGTACAATCGCTGATCAAGAGGTCTCCTATTCTATTCTCGTGTCGCGCCAAGTGCTATTGGTCTTTTCTAATATTTGATTAATCTTAATAATAGCAATAGGCTCGCCTCTGTATAACACGGGACTTACATTTACAATGCCGAAATTACTGGTGTATTTACATCTACTACGAAAATAACCCTATCCACAAATCTATTCTAAATTCTACAATGCAACGTCTTCTATCAACTCGGTACTACAGCAATACTGAACGTTGACAGTTTGATAAATAGCGAAGGTACCTCGCAGATAACATTTGCAAGAGTTTTATCTACATTCACATCTATCTGGGTTATATTTGTACGATATTGCAAGGAACGGTATTTTGAATGTATTGGATTTGAATTCTTGCGTGGATATTTGTGATATGAGATCTTGATGCGATTGGGTTTTGTAGGTACTGTGGGTTTTCTACTACTGTCGACAATATGTGAATAGTAATCAAGGTATTGTGTATTAAGAACCATTTTGATGCAATAAACGTTACATGCCTTAGTAAAAAAAATTATAGTAGAAAATCGTGCTAAATTCGTCAGTACTTTATTTAGATAACTTTAGAGATTGGATTTTAGTCGAATATTAAGATAATGTCGTATGTCGATTTTATCAAAAAATAAAGGATCATTTTGTAAGGAGACAACCACAGGTCAAATCAACCTGTTTGCAGGAAGTCATCACCAATGACAATTCAAATGATCCATCATCAAAAGGTATAGTAGTCTTTTTATCCGAAAAATAAGTTTTACGAAGAATAATCCTTTTTCCAGCAATTACTGTCTCAATTTTCTAATTACTATTAAAAGTAAAAAAAAAATTCACAAAAAGCTAAAGAAAGGTAATTTTGTGCTTCCTTTTAGCTTTGAGCTTTAATCGAGGTCGTGTTTTACAGGTTAAGAGTGATATTAGGTGTTAAGGCTCAAAGCAACACTAAATTGTACTGAAACACCCTTTTAAGAAACTTACAAGAGTTTCTACGTGCCCTATATTTTAGCCCTTTTTTATACTGCTTCTAAGGTTTAAGGGAGAGTTACATAAGTTTCAGCACACATAAAGTCTGGACTTTGGTTTACAGGTTGGACTAATGCTCAGTTTTTGAGTACGTTTAGCAGTAGTTTATCAATTCAATACCGTTAAACTTTAAAAAAAACGTACCTCATAAACCGGGGATAAGTGGAATATTGGTATCAAAATACTCTGATATTACTTATACTACTATAATATTTATTGGCGGGAAAATGATCATTAGAATGTACACATGTTTACAAGCATGAGTGTCTAAATGAATTTCGATGAAATTTTAAATACAGTTCACTTATAACCAGTGCTTCGATTCTCTGCTACTATCGGCTACCGACAACCGAACTGTCATAGAGAAATTTTGTATGAAAATCTGTAGCTCAATTCTCTACTCCTATCGACTACCGACAACCGACCTGTCAGCGAGAAATTTTGTATGAAAATCTGATCAGCGCCTTTGACGGGTGTCGTAGGAAACATTTTGGCAGTACATTCTAAATGTCAAAATTTCGGTACCTAGCCGGTTGTCGGTAGTCGATAGTGGTACAGAATCGAGGTACTGATCAGCGCCTCTAGCGGGTGTCGTAGCAAACATTTTGGCAGTACATTCTAAATGTCAAAATTTCGATGGCTAGACGGTTGTCGGTACTCGATAGTTGTACAGAATCGAGGTACAGGTATCTTTTCACGCAAATAGAGTCGCAGGCACTTCTCTAGGCAGAATTTGGTATGGTAATGAGATTGCCTCTGTTATAATAGATAAATACTTTTGTCTGCATCTTCGAGTATAATAAGTAAAAGATCTGTGCTATAAAAATGAAATAATAAACATAACCCATTAATGTCCCACTGCTGGGAAAGGGTCTGCCCCTTCAATGAGGAAGGAGTTAGATCTTGAGTCTGCCACGCTGGCCAAGTGCGGGTTGGGGGGATTGAATACCTTCAAGAACTTTTCTAAAGAGCTCTTAGGCATGCAAGGTTGCATCACGATGTTTTCCTTCACCGTTGGAACAAGTGATTATTTCTAATACACATATAACTTCGAAAAGTCATTGGTGTGTTGCCTCGGGTTCGAACCTGCAACCACTTGCGTGGGTGTCAATTTATACCACTAGGCTATCACTGCTCAACTATAAAAATAACTAAAACAATTTTATGAAGATCACGAACAATATCAAAAAGAAACTAAACCTAATCTATTGTCATATATTACAAAGTTTTTAACTTTTATAGTGGTTTAATATCGTATTTAACGACAGACGTAAACAGAGGGAGACAGTAAAAAATCCTTAGTTTATCTCTTTCTAATCTTTAAGCCTGAGTCGTAAAACTTGATGTTTTGATAGCACGTAATGCGGACTGGAGGCTAACTGAAGTTAATCTGTAGTACTCTGTGTAGAGGTATTTTCTACAGTCGGTACTATAGAATAGCAAGCAATTAAAATTAAAGATTTCGTGCAAAGTAATCTTCAAAATTGAATTACCCCCGGTTTCTGAGGTACATTTAGCGGTAGTTTATCTATTCAATAGCGTTTAAACTCATATAAAAAAGACGCTATTGAATAGATAAACTACCGATAAATGTACTCAGAAACCGGGGGTTAGTAGTGAACTTTTTATGTCAATGTATGCTTGAAACCATCCTGGCGAAATCTGAACGAAGAATCCTACAATGTTAAACGTGAAGAAAAAAAACTTTCGTTCCCCTTTAAGCGTGTATGGCGCGGAGGAAGGAATTTGAAACTTGACTGTAGAGAAAAATATAGAGATAAAGAGTAGAAAGGAGTGTTTTACAAGAAATTAATTACAGTTTATATTTTGACGTTAAATAAGTCACTATTCGTAAATATAAAGCCAAAGGAAGCATTTTGTATGACTTTTCTTTTCACTAACAAGTAATAAGAGTACCTAGTACCTACGAGTGGTACCTCTTAAAATTAATTAATTCATTAAGTCAGTTTATAGTTCGTCTTAACTAAACGAACATCTTAATTCTCACCTTTCAGCCAGTACATTATCCATTCTAACACGTTTTAACAACTGGCCAGTCCTTCACACCACAGCTCTACCAGACTGGTGGTTAGTTGCCAATTCTCTGAGAATTATCTCACTCGTGTCACAGTCTCAACATGGACCTGTCAGCGTTATGTCCCTAGTTCGTGCCAAGTTTATAATAACTACACTATATTTGTTAAATTACGGCCAAGTTCTGAGATATTACGTTTTAATGTAAGATCATAGGTTTATTTATTCGAAATAAATTGTTTTTTTATGAAATAGCAATTTTTAGACGCATGTATGTTTAATCATCATCTTAGCCATGTGACGTCTTCTACTGAACAATGTATGTTTAACCAACATACATTTTGTTTTCATATTAATTCGGAATACTTTACTTTTTGTTCGTTCATATTTTACGTAAAATATAAAATAGTCGAAACATATCTATACTAATATTATAAAGCTGAAGAGTTTGCTTGTTTGTTTGTTTGAACGCGCTAATCTCAGGAACTACGGGTCCGATTTGAAAAATTCTTTCAGTGTTAGATAGCCCATTTATTGAGGAAGACTATAGGCTATATATCATCACGCTACAACCAATAGGAGCAGAGTACCAGTGAAAAATGTTACAAAAACGGGGAAAATTATGTTTCTCTTATGTGACGCAAGCGAAGTTGCGAGGGTCAGCTAGTTTTTGTACAAAAATCATTGGTGTTACATAATTTACGACTATGTACAAAAATATCTAATTTCCTGATCTTGGCTGTACATTTATCGCACGTACATCAAAAAGTCAGGTCCACAACTCGTTCACGATCACATTAGTACTAAGCCTCACGTTATAATGTTACATGACAGTCGGTCTGTTGGCGCGAGCACGGCTTTACACGTCCATTGCAATATGAGTGTCTTTGTTATATTATTTCATATCTTATTTATTTTAATTTAGGACGAATTTTGCGGACATGTTTAGAGACTATAAACTTTTACAAAACTTATGTAAGCTCGAAATTATTACGTAAATAGATAGGGTAGGAGGCACCCATAGCCAGTGGTGATAACCGGTCGGTAAACGATATGTGAGTAAAGCAAACCTTGGCGCGGGCATTCCATACATGGGTGACCGCATAGTGGTATATGACCTGGGAGACTCCGTGTTTCAGAGGGCATGTAAAAAGTCAGTCCCGGTTGTTGTAAATTAAGATGACAGTCGTTAAGCCACTTCAAAGGCCTTTGAGTTGCCTAGTTTAGGAAAATGTGGTAGATGTGAAAAAGAATGTTTATGTCTGTCTAAAATAAAGTCACGCCCTTACAAACCAAGAGCTGAACTATAAAAGGAGGCATATTTATACGGAAGTAGTAAATTAAATTACAAAAACAGGCAGTAAAAACTGTAAAAAACATAGCAGTTAGACCCGGTAGATATCTCGTTCTATGTAATTTGTTTAAATACAAACACATCTTTCGTGACCTCAATAATTAGAACAAATCAATCAATATTTATAATAATAACTCTTCCCTTACCGAGTGACTGACTAACGGAAATGACTGATTGTGAACCGGAAAAAGTATAGTCCACGCGAGACTAAGCCACGGGCGACAGCTAGTATCGCATAAATTAAGCTAAGTTCATATGATCACGCGGAACCGCGCGAACTTTTGACCGCGCGGTACACATCGGAGTAAACAGCTACTATAGTCTACATCACCGCGCGGTAACAGAACCGAGAAACGCGCGATCATATGAACTTAGCCTTAAACACCAATGAATCTTCAATGTTCGTACACTCGAATATTAATAAACAAGCTGTCACATGACAGACAACACTCTGGACACGTCATCACACTCGTCACACGACGGAAACGTCAGTTGAAAATAAAAGGGTTTTAACACGAATAGGGCTGCCAAGGTTAACGGAAATATGAGTAATATACCAATACCAATGAGCTCGTGGCTTAGTTAACAACAGCCGCGCGGATCGATCTCTGAGGTTAAGCCACGCTTGCCGAGGTGGTTCTGTGGATGGGTGACCAACGTGACCATCTTATACATATAGAGTTCCTCCGTGTTTCGGAAGCCACGGTAACTTGTGGGTCCCGGTTGTCATTTTCGAAGATCTTTGACAGTCGTTAACAGTAGTCAGAAGCTTGAAAGTCTGACAACCAGTCTTACCGAGGAATATCGTGTTATATCCCAGGTAACGGCGTTGTCGTGCTCCGATAGGCAGTCGCTCCATGTAAAATATTTATGTGAAGCTTTCATGTTGGTTGAATCGATTTATTGTTATTGTTAGGTTACATTTAAGGTGAATTCAAAGGCTATCTTATGCTTTTATAATAAAACGCAAGCAGACGTAATCGCAGAGATAAACAAATGCTTTATAAGTTTAAGAATACATTTACCCATGACTTCGCCTTCAAGCAAAGAGACATGGCGATTTGATCGCTCCTAACATTTAAATAAAATGCAATTTTCACAAAAAACAGACTGAAAGTTAGAAAAGAGTAATTTTCACTCCCTTCATGGTGCAGTGGTTTACTTGGTGGCCCACTTACATGGCGTCAGGAGGTTGCAGGTTCGATTCCCCCAGTGGACAAATTGCCCACTGGGGGAATCGAAATCGAATCGAAACACACGCCGAGTCTGGTTGCACGTTTTCTGTATCATTATCCTTTATTTGTTAAAGTCCCTGCGACCACAGAACAATAATGCGATAGGTTTTCCCAAAAAAAATACCTAAACTATTACCTAACAATTTAAATATACTAATCAGAGCCCCTCATTAACCTACATACTTATAAACAGCTACACAATAACCAAATATAATCACTAAAACATTACAAAACATCCCATAAAGATCGCAATGTCTAAATCACTTACGTAACGCCACAATTTAGGTAGAAACCCATTGGAATTACCTATAGTTTCTAATGCCACGGTCGATGCCGTAAAAGGGTAAGTGCCATCATTGCCAAATGTTCTACAACCACACAATTGCCTTTTTTGTAAGTGAAAACGTTATGTTGACCTACTAATGGGATAAAAACATCTTAATCTATGCTACTATCTATTCTAAAATCGCTAAAGTATGTCGGTCTGTTTTGGACTAAACCGCTAAACTGATTTTAATGACATTTTATCATAGAAATATCTCGAAATCCGAGGTTAGATATGGGTTTCTATTGTTGCTCAAATGACACGCGCAAATACAGCTGAGTCATAAAATACAGCCTTTTTAATGTGTTATCCTAAAAGAAAAAAAAATCTTTCGCCCTCTAAACATTATATTACCAGAGAGATATTTGAAGCTATTTATTATAAACATATTGTATGTGCAAACCTACAAACCAGGCAAATCCATTGTTAGCTACTAGTACTCAAGAACTAATCGCACTTTACACATCATTATCTAATTCTTGTAAGCAGAGACCAAAGAACACCATATGGTACGATCCTTACAAATTTCCCTTGCCACACTCACATCCATACATCTTTTCTTACTAAAACTTATAAAAAGTAAAGCTAATATAAAACACTACTTAAAACACAATATCTAAACATAATTACCACAAATAAAAATCGCAATACCAATATCAAAACAACCAAATTTCGCGAAGAACGTCGCAATCCCAATATTTAAAACAAACAAAATATCGCAAGAGGGCACTAAACGTGTAATGGAAACCAATTGAAGTGGATAATGCAAGCTTTTTGCCGTAGATCACTTTACAAAAACCACTACTGAGCTGGTTTGATTACTGTATTGACATAGCCTGAGTGGTCGGTGGCCGAATTTCAATAAAAGCTTTTGACAAATTGATAGGAAATATTGTTTGGGCACAGTGTAGAAAGTTATATCAGTATGGAAACGAAACAAACGTTTGAAATGTCACATTAACAGATTCACGCATCTTAGTTAAAAAGTTAACATACTAATTAGATTTTTGACAGCAAAAAAAGGACTTTTGAAGCAGAATTTATGTGATTGTTTTGGCCCGTTCTTTTAAGACTTGACAGAAGGCATGAAGTTTGGTATCCACAATAAAAAATATCCTTTTGTCGTCTACTTTATAAACCTTAAACTTAGGAACAATATATTAATTAATATAATATTTTTTTACTATGGCGAGGTCAAACTCAAACACAATAAGAGCTTAAAACGATAGTCAAAGCAATTGACGCAGTGTCACCTTGCCTAGTCCGGATTGATCTTTTGTTGACGGGTGTAATGCTTCTGTGGAAGTATAAATTCTTTCAAACCGTTTGTTCGGAGCTTCCACACTCCATTTTATTACTCTGTGGTCTAGTTATTGGAAAATTTCGTGGTTTATCAGTACTTGAGTGGTTGTGATTTGAGGGCAATGAATTTGATATAGAATTGGATCGTGTTTATTGAATAGCTTTACAGATATCAATAGTTATTGACTAAAATGACTATATTTAGAAGCTTAAAAAGGACTATACAGGCTATTACAAAATAAGACCGAAATAATCTCGATCCTAAAACCGTCCTATTCTTTTTCTATTTTTGTACTCTTGTGAATATAATACAACCGGCCAGGAGCGAGTCAAACTCTCGCACGAAGGGTTTCATGCCATTATTAAAAAAACCCTTCGGCAGCCCCATTGAAATATCACGTATATATTTTGTTTCCAGCATCTGTTAGCAATAGTCAGGTCCCATCGTTGCTCATTTTAAGCGGAACCTTTAAAATTTTAAATCACAGATTTCATCAGGCAAACCCGCTTATGTGAATTAGTTGGGTACAAAAAACTAGTAATGATTAATCAACTATCTCAGCTTAAGACAAAAAAAACTTTCACAGATGAGCGTAAAGATAAAAACTATAAATAGCAAAGTATAAAAAAGACGAACCTTTTCACTAATCTTCCCTTTCAAAACATTACACCTGTACACTACTACACAAAAAACATTTTCTAACATCTATTCACAGCCAAAACCCTCTTTATTCGCAACAAATATAAAACCTTACAAACGTGATATTTAGTGTAAACATTATTTTCATGCTCCATAACTATTACTACGAAAATTCAGACACCAAGGGACAATAACACCTTAAAACATTATTTTAGCAGCGTAAGAAAGGGACAACGCTACACGCATTGTCTCTTTTCCACACTGAAGAATAAGACACCTTTTACGAATCATGGTACGGCACAAGGCACACAGTTATACTAAAGCAACCCAACTACCACTGTCAGAAAGAGATAGCACGATACAGGTCGTTTAGCGCCATCTCTGTCGCTCAATAGAACTTGAATCGCGTTCTCAAAGTATTCAGGAACACATTAAATTAATGTTGTGTAAAAACAATACATATTATCGTGACATAATAGCAGAAAACGTGCTGTGATGTTGTTAAAATAAATCGAGGATGAAATTTTAGGCTTCGAGATCTGGTTTCAGTGTATTACTGTTATGTCTTTATTTTAGGGAAAACCTGGGTTAATCATCTATGTTAATATTTTCGAATTACATAATATCTAGCTTTTAATTAGATTTATAATAATTATGGTTATAAAAAGGTGAAGTGTACTATTTTTACAAGGTGGTAAACAGAAAATAAAAACGTTAATAATTGTTTTAAGTTTGATTGTGTTTTGTTATTTTAGTTTATTGCACATTCAAATAATAAAGGCAAAGTATTAAAAGGGTTAAAATACCTCATAAAATTATATCATGTTGTAAATTAAAATAACAATTTAACTATCATTTTTTTTTCCTGGTATAATAACAATTTAGTAGATAAGTAGATGACGGCCTTTTTCAACAGGCTATAAAAAAATAAACCGAATATAAAGAAAGTATATTACGAAATCCAAAATAAAAACATCACTAACTCTCTCTCTTTCTGAGACCCATTTAGCGGTAGTTTATCTATTCAATAGCGTTAGCTAAAGTTAAACATGACAGTTTGAATAGATAAACTACTGCTAAATGTACCTCAGAAACCGGGCATAAGACATTGCAAAAACGTATTCCACGCACCTACACAATTAAAAAACCTTATCACCTGCTATCAATAGCAGCACAAACAAGAACAACAGGTTTGAACGCAATGATAACGAAGGAAGTTACAATAACTGTTGTCGGCCGATATTTAGTTGTTATGCAAGTTTTATGTTAGTATTGGTTATTGATGAAATGGGTTAGGAAGTTGATGCTATTTCAGTTTCCGGATGACAATGATGTAAGGTGAGGCTTGTGAAGTTTTCAGTTCGATTTCCGGCCTGTATGGGTCTGGGTTCATATCAAAAATATTTAAATCCAGAGACATGTATTTTTTTTAATTAACGTCTTTGCATTTTATTTTTTCCATGCTTCGTGTCAGACAATTATGATATTGGAAATATTTTCAGTAGTTTTTTTCTAGGGCCTATAATTCTTTCCTACCCTGTAGAGTAAATATTTCAGCGATTCATTGGTTTAAATAAATAGTGTACTTTCTAAAAAAAACATTTAAAATGGATTGTCTAGAAAAAGTTGGTGCGTACAAGTTAAAAAAGATAATAAGCATACGATTAAGTAAACAAACAAACAATTTCAGCAATTAAGATATTGAAATGACAGTAAATGTAAATATAATATAATTTCAGAGAATTTAATGTTCATTATCCAACCCCATCTCGTTCATGTCCCATTTTCATGGACAATTAAATAAGTACTTCAGTCCCTAACCTTTTATTATAGACTAATATAGAATCTACTAAACTGATAATCCCTTGAGTCGAATTACGTGCTTTAGCCAAAATTATTTCAGTACTAATGTTTTAGATTTGAAAGTCTATCTGTAAAGATTCAACGGGTAAACAGCTGAATCAATTTTCACGGAATTCGGGCTGGCAATAATTGAAGATAAGGGACGGAAAAATTTTGCTTTTTTCCAAATATATCATTAGATTAACCTACGCAAGTTATACTAGTCAATATTCTCGTATTACATGTTAATAACATTGATTATGGAGTTACGTGGATATATCATACATCTCTGCCTACACCTTCGGGTATAACAATCGTAATAATAATATTATATTAGTTACTAGCTGACCCGCGCAACTTCGCTTGCGTCACATAAGAGAGAATGGGTAATATTTTTCCCCGTTTTTGTAACATTTTTCACTGCTACTCTGCTCCTATTGGTCGTAGCGTAATGATATATAGCCTATAACCTTCCTCGATACATGGACTATCTAACATTTAAATATTTTTTCAAATCGGACCAGTAGTTCCTGAGATTAGCGCTTTCAAACAAACAAACAAACAAACAAACTCTTCAGCTTTATAATATTAGTATAGATGTATGTATGATAGATAAGTTTGCCGACATATTATAATCTCGCAGGATAGATTTTAAATTATTGTTTTCACCCCTTTTATGGTCTTACGATGGCACATCTATAGAGTAAACCAATACTAAAGTACCGATATTTCAAAATTTCATAATATTGTAACACTGAACTACGGTTTAAGTATGCAAAGCGGTCATAAATACAGCGATATGGCAACACTGGCGGCTAAGGATGTCCCGCTCAACGCGATAACGTTGCATGTAGCAGTTATTATGTGTCGTTAGTGGTGCATATCACAACTAATATCCATAACTAGTTGTGTTAGCAGGTAAAAAGAGTATGCGTATGCAAAAAGATGGTTTGGTGAAAAAATGAAGTTGCAATAAATGTTACTGAATATGCTAATAGATACAGGACAGCCGTATGAGCAATAATAATTTCTGGTAGAACAGTCGAAACTTGTGAACTCTTAGGAATCTTATCATCTCATCTTAACATATTTCACGCTTTGTTACGATATAGGGACAGGCAGAGAACAAAGCACGTCGCTTGCTATGCTTACCTTTACAGAAAATACTTCGTTCACTTATTCACATTCAGGCATCTAAAAATAAATGTTGTAAAAATCGGGTTAATCTAAAAATTTCACTTCCACGAATAAATTAATGTGTATTCAAAAATCAATAATCGGTTTGGAATACTAAATACTCAATTAAGAAGAACAAAAGCCAATATATCTGTAGTTATTTATTAATCTGAAAAACACAAAGGTAATGAATAAACACATTAAATAGAAAACAATAGTACGCTTCGTTACATGTTTCATTATTTTTTAAACAAACGCAGTGAAAATAAATATTTAAAATACCTGTGTTACATGTTTATAATAAATTAGCTAACGTGTATTTACAAGCGTGGGCAACACTGCTTTATGAAATGGCGGGAAAGTTTTTGACAGCTACTGTCAAACAATGGAATTTTCACGGTCGTATTTTTCGTTGATTGGGCATAACTTGTCATTATTTTCAGCATGTTATTTAAAATATGGACATCAAACTATCAACGCAGTCTTAAAGTTATACCAAAGTCTAACAAAGACAAATAAATTGTTGATCTATGTGGTCTTTTGAGTTCAGCTGGAAGGTCTACTAGTTACCAACTATTTCTATAAAAACTGAATTACTACTAGAATAATGCCGTAAAAAATGGATATCTTTTTTCCAGATTAGGCATTAAAATATTCGTAATACCTTGAGAGATGTAAAATGCTGGATAAGTATTTCATTACATAGACGAGTCAAGACTTCTCATTTTCGAAACTTAACTGTGGTTTTACCACACCTCATTATAGTTAGTTTATCAGTTCTGAATAATAGTATCATCTGTTAGCTGATCGTTCAATTAGTATAGTTGCTTTCGTTCAATAGTTCATTCGCTTTTACTTTATCTATCGGTTATTCAACACTTCATAAACCGTTCGCAACATCTCCTCTACAACTAAATATTGACATAGAAATTGTAACATAATTACAAACTACACGAATTGTAAACATATTGAACTGTGCCATCAAAAGCCATCTCACAGACGATGAATATAGGTCAGTTTTAATAAAAGGCCTTCTGTATATATTAAGAAGAGCTTATAGCCCGATGTCGAGGGAAATCTGCCACTTAATTGCTGACCGCAGGCGTTTACCTACTGGCTTTTATATCAAATAGTTTATAGTATTAAAAACTGGCCAAGTGTGAGTTGTGCCAACCCACGAAGGGTTCAGTTATTTATAAAAAAACCGGTGAAGTGTGTGTCGAACTAGCAAACAGATGGTTCCGTATCATCCATATTTACACTTGCCATACCTGTTGTAGTTATTTATATCGAGCAAAAACGAGCAAAAAATCACGCCTGTTGTAATGATGCCCCCTTAAATACTTATTTTATTAGTTTTTTAGTATTTGTTGTTGAAGTCGAAACTGAAATACTTACATCATCTGTGCAAATGTCAACTATCTAACTATCACGAGATACAACCTGGTAACAGATAGACCGACAGACAAAGGAGTATTAGTAATAGAGTCCCGTTTTTACCCTTTGGGTACGGAACCTTAAAAATAGAGCATTTTTAATACTACATTTCTTATTTTGTTTGCTACTGTCTCTGTTTGATTTGTAACAAGAGCCTAGTTTTGCTTAGGTTAGAGTAATCTTTTGTACTTGTAGTCCTAAATCCGGTGTCTTTTTTTTGTATTTAACCTTATTTCGTTATTACTGTGTTCTTAGAATACGCTTTATGTAATAACTATGCTAAATAAGGTAATTTTTTGTTTTTAAATTACATGTTTTTAAATAAAAGACTACGAGACTAATAAGGTCTTCGAATGAAAAAATTATTGCGAGTTATGTACATAGCTATGCGTAGAAACTATAAAAGACTGAAAAATCTATTTGTGGATTTTAAAAAATGGCTATGGTTATTTTAATATAGCGACAAAGACTTGTACTGGACATCTCTATCAAATCTAATCACAACATATTTTAACCGTTCTTCTAAAGATCTACTATGATTATTTCAATATTATATTTAACAAATAAAATCAGCAAAAAACAAGTTCAGCGAAGTTTAATGACATACTCTCCGTTACCTAAAAGCTTATAAACAAAACCTCTTTAGTACTAAACTTTTTGTTTTCCATCAACAATTTTATTTGTAAAAAAATATTCTCGACCACATGAAAAATAATGGCGACGACTTCTAAAAGCGATTAGAGAAAACCAATCCGTTAAAATCGGAAGCATCCTTCAGTAAATTAAGCAATTAAAACTTGCGCCATAAAAATGTATTTTCTAACATTACAGGGAAGCCATTATTTCCACAAAATACTTGTCGAAAACTTCTTAATTTCTAGTGAATAAAAAACAGAAGTTTGTTAAAGTTTAATAATAAGTTGACGCATTAATGGCGGCGATAATAAAAACAGGACGGTAAAAGCTATCACGAACTTAATAGTTGCTTTGGGTTCTTTTTAAATTATAGTAAATACAAGGTCAGTGTTATTTTGTTTGGTTGTAAAGGTCATTGACTTTATCAAATCAACACACATCTCAAAGTAACTCTGTCTGTCTGTATATCCGTGTCTACTTTTTGCCCTACCCAATGAACCGAACTATAGGGGAAAGTAGCCATATAACTATAGTCGTAGTAGTATAGCGGACAGTGACGCTGACAAGAGACAGTATGATATAATAGATTGGCAATGAAATCTACAGTTATTATCGACGAAATATGGTCAATTTTTAATGTCATAGTTATTGTGAGAATACAAAAAAATAATGTGAACATTTTAAACCAATAAAGTTCCTTCAAACTGCGGAACTCCAAAAGGTAATAAATAAAATGGTCGCCTCCTATTTATTTGCTCCAAAAACTTTGAGCGAATTGATTAAAAGGGACCGTTTTTTATTAGTCCTTTGACATAATATTGTCGGTATTTTTACTATCTACCTTATAACAATAAAAACGAAACAATATTTTTATGTTATTGTCGAAAAATTACAACATTTGCAACCATTGCCAAAACGCAAACCAAAATGCGTGATCCGCACTAGTATAAAAATAATTTTAGCTAATTGTCATGCAACGCGAAAGTTTAAAAGTCAAGTGAAAATCAAAAACATTTCACCTATTCTTCTATAATAAGTAAAATTAATAACGTAAACAAAAAAATACAAGACACTTACTAACATTTAATAATACCTACAAAAGTTTAGCAAAAACCATCCAATATTTAAATCGACAAAATATTTAAATTTTCCGTGTAAAACATTGACGCTCAACCTCATCCCCTAATTGGATTAACAAATAAATAATTAAATGCCATGCATTTTTTAACAGAATTCTCACAAAATTCTTACGTTAGGCAGACATTTTTATTTCTCAAATTCTGCAAATAAACTCGACCCATATTTAATGATAGCGGCTTGAATCCCTCGAGGGCAACGGATACTAAATCCTACCTAGTTTCCAATCTAACGTAGAATATTTTATTACGCACTTTTTGCCAGTCAACCGCTTCAAGTCTGTTCCGCAGTGGTTTGTCGTAAAAACTAGTGACGAAGGAACGTATGTTTCTAAGTAGAACTTATTTTACAGTTCACTTCTAAAGAGTTTAAAATAAGAGAATGTGACTCACTTGCTAAGGTGATTGTTAAAACCAAGTTCATGCTTTAAAATGTGAAAGGTATGTTTAAATGCGTAACTTGAATTCTGACTATCGATCTGTTTTTTAACTTTGAAATTGGTGAACCGATTTAGATGGAATTTGACAAAACAGTTAACCTTAAGGAGATATGGCTACTTTTCTTCATGAAGAAAGTCACACAAGTGGACGCAAAATAGCTTATATTTAACCTGTTGTTAAAGTGGGTTTTAAGGTTTTTATTTGAGTGTTCACCATTTATCCATTCTCTCATTCACTCATCATCATTCGTTCACGACTAGCAGTGACCTCATTAGACCACCGTCGTAGTGACAGATAAGATCTCTAAATAATAAAAAGAAAACATCATCATCATTAATTTCTTACCGTTTAGGAATACAAAGCCCTATCATAATGCTATAAAAATACTTCCTAAAATGGTACATAATAGAATGCGTTCATCATTTTAATGTGTAATATAATTTATTATCTAGCGACATATGAGGACAACACGTAAGCCCTTTGTCCTAAGCCCAGAGAATGAACCGTAGTAAGTCAATTATATATTTTTTTAAGGACTCCCGCACTAAGTATTGCTCTTGTGGCGCGGGGACTATTACAAACATACAAACAACGGACACAAAGTACAACCAGACCCGAAACAATAATTTGTGGACCGCACTAATAATTGTTCCGTGTGGGAACCGAACCCTCGATCTCCTGATGCAATGGTAGCGGCGTGGCGACCTAAACCACTGCGCCACGGAGGCAGTCAACAGAAATTAATTTGCATGTTTGGTACCCAAAAGCGTTATTTCACGGTTCGAAATGGATTAAGTCGCAATATGTAGTAAAATAAGGATCCAAGTTTTAAAAAACATTCTTGAAGATGTCAAAAGGTGCAATGATCTAGTAATGCGTTAAGGCAATCCAATATCTACCGGATCTGCTAGTTACATAATTAAACTAAACTTTGCTGACTGATCCAAGGCTTTAAGATTTACAAAAAAACAATTGGCAACAGGATTTCGTCATAAGTTACAGTGAAAAGGTGCATATGGGAATATTACAACCATTAGTCACCACCGATTATTGGTTTTCGAAGAACATAATGCGTCAAATATGGTTCCTTAAAACCTTGACCAAGAAACAGTTAAAAGAGGTCAAAACGTGGGATGAACAAGCATATTGCAATAATATAGACTTGGTTTAAGTTAGTTATGACGGCCTCTGTGGAGCAGTGGTTCGATTCCGATACGAGACAAATATTTGTGCGATCTACAAATTAACTGTTTCGGGTCTGGTTATATGTACGTGTCCGTTGTTTGTATGGTTTTAATACAAAACTAAATCCGGAAGATGTCTTTAAAACAAATCAGCTTTCAATTATGGTATAAGTTGACACCTCCCACGCAAGTGGTCGCAGGTTCGAACCCGAGGCAACACACCAATGACTTTTAGAAGTTATGTGTGTATTAGAAATAATTATCACATGCTCCAACGGTGAAGGAAAACGTCGTGAGAAAACCTTGCTTGCCTAAAATTTGTTTAATACACTTATTGAGGGCATGCAAAGTCCCCAACCCGCACTTGGCCAGCGTGGTGGACTCAAGGCCTAACCCCTCCCTCATTACGGGAGGACACCCTTGCCCAGTAGTGGGACAGTAATGGGTTAAATTTATTTATTATTATTATATTATGAATACGATTTGACATTGGCTCGAACTTAACCCGGCTTCATTCGAATTTGATCCAAGCAGCAAGCCACCTGGACCGAAATCTGCCGGCTTACCACGCTTTGAAACTGCAAAAGTGCATAAAACAAGGATTTCAGTGCAATTTCATTTGTTTTGGGACAAGTGAATGGTTCTTCACTGTATGCGAAACCTTACAAATGTGGGCAAAGGTATTTTTCACACCCATAGTTTCCCTTTGTCAGCAAGTTGAAAATTCTTTGTCCCTTTTCAACGAAAAAGTGCGCTCTATAAAGAGAAAAAGGGTGAACATTATTAAGTTTAACTAAGTTATCTGTCATTGTAAATAAGGGTGGGCCATTTGCTATTATACATGTAGGGTGCACTTGAAAAAGAATGGGTTATGAAAGGAAAACTATTAGAAAATTGTAGAAAAAGATCTAGAATAGTTCTGAATCTTTTCCTAAAATTCTTAGTCAGTAATAGAAAGATTTAAAATTTGGATATGAAGGATGAGTGTGTTCGATGACTTCTTATATTTGAATAAGAACTATGCAAAAAGACATTCTTCTACGATTGAAAAAGGGTTTATTATCTTTGAAACCATTGTATAACTTTAAATAAATCTTACTCTATTTTAAAAAAAATATTACTAAGCGATATTTGTAGCGTCACAATTTATAGATGGGCGCTATGAAAATTTCTACATATGTGTAAATTAGCAAAACCTGTACAAAACCGGGTCCAGTTCAGTAAAGATATTATTTTGCATAAATATTACAATTTTATGGTTATACAATAAAATCAATTAAAATATTATAATCTGGTATGCAAATGCAATTAAAATTACAAAGAGGCGCAACTGCCAGACGGAATTTTATTGCAAAAATGTATTTCTAAACCGGTTTACTTGCAAACTTCTTGTGAAGTTAGAGACGTTGACCAAATGAATGTCTTCGTGATATTGGACTGATTAACATAAATTATAATCATGATTATATCTTACTAGCTGACCCGCGCAACTTCGCTTGCGTCACATAAGAAAGAATGGGTCAAATTTTCCCCTTTTTTGTAACATTTTTTACTGGTACTCTGCTCCTATTGGTAGTAGCGTAATGATATATAGCCTATAGCCATCCTCGATAAATAGGATATCTAACACTGAAATAATTTTTCAAATCGGACCAGTAGTTCCTGAGATTAGCGCGTTCAAACAAACAAACTCTTCAGCTTTATAATATTAGTATAGTATAGATTATGCCTGACTATGCTTATTTGGATTTATTTTTCAAATATTGAGAAGTTTGCTTATATACCGGGTGTAACAGGCGGTCTACCGAAAATAAAAAATAATGATTTGTGACATTATGCTGGTGCTTATGGTCGTTGAAAATATTCAAAACTAGATCGATACTAATTGTTTGATGACAAAAATATACACGATAATAAAAGTACATTATTTTCTTAGCTAAATATTCTATTATATGCATCGTCGAACCATATATATTATGTTAAAATTAAAGCTTACTCTTTTCTTCTTTATTTTTACGTTTTATAAGCGTAAATAAATGTTAGAATAGTTCCCTGAATTTTCTGTAAATTAAAGAAATATAAACCTCTAAATACATTTAGTCTTTCAGTGACAGATTTTTTAAAACAGATACCGTTTTTCTCAAAAACTACTAAACCCCTACTATTCTTGCGAAACTAAAAACAAAATGTATATTTCAAAATATAACAAACACAAATAAAATAATGTCCAGTTAAAACTTCAACTTTCATCAATTCAACTTAGCAAAATCTTCCTTATATTCCTAACTACCTTAGTACTTAGCCATTGTCTAAATCTAGAACTGTCTAGTAGTCTAAAAGTCAGTCTAGATCTAAAAACTAAATAACTGCCGATAAAAAATAAAAACAAGCAAGTAAATAAAAACTTTTTGCATAAACATCACGGATCATTTGTTCAAAAAAAGTTTTTCAATTGTAAATAGAAAGTATTTCAATGGCGTCTTGAAAATTGACGGGATCTTTATTTAATGACTTTTTTATTTCATTTTTAGGATAGCTGTAGTTTGTCTTTTTTGGTGTACTTTGTATATCGTGTATTTGCTATTCTAGCTAAAAAGGTTAACATGGAGTAGTTTTAAACTTAGGTAGAAATGTGTATTTGTTAGGTAAGTATTGTACGATCATTGTAATACCAATGAATATTTGAGGTACACGTTTTTTAATTAAAAATAGTCTCAGTTTGCGAAACAATCTAGGAACTTACCTAAATAAAAACCCATAAAAGTCATTCCTAGCTCTTCCTTTTTGAGGTCAACTAAAACACAAAGATTCACATAATCAACCTAGTTCAACGTAAACAAAGACAGCTTTATAAAAGCCCAGTACAATGTAACAGATATAAAAATATACACAGACATGTTCCAAAACCCAGATCTTATATCTTATTCCAAAACAGTCTTCCGAAAACATTTCCTCAAATAGTGTAGGAGCGTCTAATATCGCCGTTTGGTGTCAGTTTCACTCCATTACTCGCCGGTAGGTGGCAGTAGCTCCGACCACACAGATAATGTTATCTTCACACCTGTTTGCACTAATAAGTTCACGATACCCACTATTACCTACCTAAGGATATTTCTATACGAAATTCTATACCCAGTAGGTGGTTCAAGGAAAACTGGTTCTAATAGATACTAAAAGGTGGATGAAAATAATGACAATAATCGTTTTTGTACCTTGGTGGGCTCTCTTTGTTTGTTTGTTTGTTTATTATGTCTGCTGAAAGATCTCTAGAATTAAGCAGAGATGTAGCGTAACTGCTATACGAACAATTCAATTTGAATTGGTTACTGACTTACGCGTGGACATTCGATAGACGATTAACTTCAAAACCTTTTCACCTGATCATCTATATATTGACGAGCATATATTGAAAGTCTGTGCTGGTTGTTTTTATTTAAGATTCAATGAATATTTTCGTTGTAGAGTGCTGACTCCAATAAGGTCAACTACTCATCTGTCAGGGATGTCTACAATCTAGTTGTCTTTTTTTATTAGTTTCCTAGCGATCCTGGATTTATGCTTAATTTAGCCAATAACATGGTGTTAAATATTTTAAATCAAAAAATATTTTTAAACTTTTCGACGGCTAAGTGACCCTGTTGAAACAAAAGTCCCAGCCAATCTACCTACGCTGTCGCTCTCCCAACTAACATTTGACACATCATGGATGGGAAAGAAAGAAGACACCAAACAAAAAATACAATGTATTCTGTTTTAGCTAAAACTGGACCTACACGTTTCATCCAATTCAAAACAAAGTCTTTAAACAATAACAATTGTTAGGCGAGACAAATAAGCGGCTAACAACTTGTAACTTGTTATAACTCCCAATACTGTATATTGGTGGAATAATGAGAAAACAAACCAAATATTATTGTTGTACATTCTCCTTTTTGTTGCTGTTTTTCGTAGCCTTTTCTTGGGAACCGAAGTTTAATTTTTCCAAGTCGATTTTGATTTCTTCTACACTGTTTTTACCAAAAATATCTAGATCCTTATCTTAATTAGCTTTTAGGGTAATTTTGAAACCTAAAACGGCTTATTAGATTTAAACCTCGGTATTAAACAAAATTATTTTTTTAATAGGGCTTCTAAAATTTGTCGATGATATAATAGAAATTCAGCTAACCCACAAAAATATTTGGACGTATATAAATGTACTTCCTATAAAGAATTATATTTAAATTAAGTTGTGGACATTCCAATCTAACTGATTTACTAGCCCGCATGTCAACTACATAGGAATTTCCACCAAAACTATTTTGTACACAAAAGTTCAAACATTTCGTTCAACTAACACACAACGTCGATATATTTCCTTTTATTAGACGCATACATGCTCCTATGACCTTTTAGCTAATGTAAATATTTCTATCAGGCACGCACATAACCAAACAAAAAGCACGCCATAGAATAATTAACAGAACAATATAAATTTCAACGTAATGCAAACTCTTTGCTTGAAACCTTTTCACTGTATTTTAAATTGAGAACGATCTGATACTGGCCGGAATCGTGTTTCGTCGTTCTTTGATTTTTTTTGCAAGAAAAGAATTTTAAAAATAAAGCATGGCTGCTCCTATTTCATGACACTTTTTCGGTCGTTTTATCATTTACTTTTAATGATAAAAAAGTTGAATAGCGTTTTAAAATAACGTTATCTTTTTGTACCTAAAAACGGTGTTACTATGCTATCTATTCAACAACTGATTTCTGCTTTGAATTTCATGCTTATTTTTTATCGCCAATTTCAATTATATCGTTTTTATAACCAAAATGTATCGCAATTTCTGATTAACAATTATATTTCTCTCTTTTACAACGGTCTATAGCCTGAATATTTGCGGAACTCAATTTTCGTAAACAGCTAAAAGTCATTAAAAACTCGTAACCATCTCGCTTCCGACTTCATTTGACTCTTTAAATTAATTTCCGTTCGAACGGTATTAAATAGGGTTAAATCTTTCACCGAACTTCGTCGAATCCTTTCCCAATGACAGGATAGTGACAGTTAATAACTGTCCCACAACTTTAAATTACTTTTTAAATTCAAAAAGTTTGCAACTCTAATGCTTGGCACTTAAAGTCTTGTCATAAATTCAATGGCGGATCTTCGCGCCATTTTTCCGTGCCAGGATCAAAAATGTCAAAATGGTTCGGAAACTTTTTTAACGAGTAACAAAATGGCGGAATTTTCCGTTTGTTTTTGAACGAATGTTGTTTGTTTTGCGAGTTGTTTTTCGCAATGAAATTAAGCCGAGGTCGATGATATTTTTAAGAAATAATAAATGGTTATAAATAGGTTTTATTCCATTCGTGTTTTCCTTGCGTTTTCTACAAGGACGGAGATATTCAAATTACTTGAGACTATTACGCATTATAATAAGTTCCATATTTTTGTTTGTCACTTATCACATTTGTTAACGTAGTTAAAACTGCAAATTTTAATAGGCTGCTATTATTTCTAAGAATAAATATCAAACCAAAGATAATATGAGAATACTTATAATATAAATTATTCCCAACAAACTCCAATAAACTTAACAATCTAAAACTAGATCACATTTTTAACCAGACTCGTGTCACAGAAATCCGATCAACGTATTCCGAAAAAATGGTAATTTGGCCACATTGGGGGCCAGAGCCGACACAAATTCTTAGCTAGCTGTATAAAATAGATATAAGATGGGAATAGGGGCAATGTCTCGTAAACTTACAAATATATTTTTGAACAAATAATACAGACGTGGGAGACGATGTCAAAGCTGATTTTCTTTGAAAAGAACTGCGGAGGAAATAATGGTAATACATAACAGACGGTGTTTGTAACGGGATAGTCATGATATGATGTGTTTGGAGTGTATATTGTAGTTCTTTCAGGTCATATTAACTGTATTAATACTCTCAAAGTAATTTTTTATTAAACAAATTGTCATGGCTGTTAAGAGCGTCACGTCTTATGTCTTGGGATTAACATCTTTCCATCTTTCCTACAAATTCCATCTTTATGTCTGCCTCTAAAACACCTTCCACTTGTTTTCTCCTAAGTAGTCTCAATTGACAATAACCTACTCATATACATGCCCCGCGAAGCACGGAGGAGCCCAAATTAAACAACTAAGCAATCACCAAACTGCAAAATATCCTCGGCAAAAGTTGCTTACACACCCAACTTCCTATTACATCCACCATTTTGTATTTATTTTGTTTATAATTTACCTAGTAATCCACTCAAAATTAATTCAACTGTTGATAAAGTTAGCCCTCTAAGGATATGAAACTTGTAAGACAAACATGACCTAAGTAAAGTAACATCTTGTCTAGTTCCGACTTACTTCCACCTCTCCCACACAAACATTATGTAATTTTATATAACAATACTGTTTTGGAGATAATGACGTCACGTAAACATATTATACTATACATTATACATACTATCTTAAAACTTTATATTAGAAATGCGAAAATTTGGATGTTAGTGATTGGATATACTTATGTTTGTTACTCAATGACTCCAAAACTGTTGAACAAATTCTGATGAAATTTTGAATTATTAGCGTCTGAAAAAATCTGTCTGTTACCTCTGGGGCTAGATGGCTGGGTCAATTTCGATGTAATTAGGTATAGAAATAGACAACTTTGTTTTTTAAATTAAACCCTTTTTCGGAGTTATTTGGCTAATGTTTTGGCCCGAAAAGCTATAAACAAAAAAAGTACTATATCATTACTAATATTAAATTTAACTTCCCTAATAAGTTACGCCAGTTAAGTAACCCCTAATTCGATTATCCTTATATCTCTATGATAAAAAGAAACTTTCACATTATCATTACTGAAGTTCAGGCTAAGATAATATACTTCCAGATTGTATTACTTTTAAATTAACTTATTCCAATATTGTGTTTAGACTTAGTGAATTATGGGCATCTTTAAAGAGACTAACTTTCTTGTTTTGACTTGCTTATGTTTTTTATGTGTTTTACATCCAAAACAATACCTTATCTAAATAGTTCATTATTTACTTCATGTAAAAAAGTCATTTTTAGTCGTCGCTTCACTGCTGGGAAAGCTAGATTGTGATTTTTTGATTAGGTCTTACCAAAAGCCACCAATAGCGGTTAACAAATCATTTCTTTTTTACCAACATACAAACATCGGACACTATGTACAATCAGACCCGACACCTATATGTGGATAAGATTTCATAATAAAAAACTACGCTCGAATTGATAACCTCCTCCTTTTTTGAAGTCGGCTAAAATAAGTGTATGTAGATTTTCCTATGCTTAACATTTACTCACTGGTAGATTACATTATAGTACTGTTGTTTCAGTTATCATAACTACATAAGTAACATCAAATTGCTCAACATAATCTAAAATTATCCCAAATCTATAGTCCTAACCATAAATACGTCTCATATCTATAGTGCAGCTCCCACATAGCCCATGCCGGTTCAAGCGATTAGTTTCCATTGCGCGTTCAATTGACGCGATTTATGTAGCACTGCACTTGCGACGATCGTAAGATGTCCGTGATAGTGCTAGGATAATTCATTGTGATTTAGATACGTGAAATAGTGGTTATTTGCTTTTAGTGAGGATTAATAAAGAAATGATTCAATTTGAAGTAGATTAACTTATGCCCGCCATTCCATTCACGTGGACTTTAGTTATGGCTTATTACCAGCATTGTTCCCGGGGATTTCCGGAATAAAAATTGAAATAATAATATGATATGTTCGTTCTTAGGTCACAACTATCTTTGTATAGAATTTTATTCAAATCGAATCAGTGACTCTGGCATAAAGAAGAGCCAGATAGGCAGAGATCATTAATTGGATTCATTCTTTTAAGTAGGGAGTGGTGCTTAGGGGTGATTTTGCATCGCTCAAGCTGGGCAGTGTGCATTTTGTTATGATAAAAAAGCGATCATGTGTCTATGCGTCAAATATTACTATAACATATCAAGCATTAAAACCATTTCTTTTTACCCGCATATATGGGAGTTCGACCCATGCTATAGGAATCCAAGAGTTAGAATCTTTAAGCCACGTATTTATAAGTTCCTGACCATTTTTTTAAGGTATCAACTTTAAATCATGATGATTTAAAGTGCCACGAGTCTCTTCTTAAGAAAATATTTATAGACATAGACAAGACAAAAGTCTACCATAACGACATTGGCAAAGTGCTTAAAAATAATTTACCTATGTATATTTCCGTAAGAATTACTCATCTATAAGCAATGCTTTCCTAAAAACAACATATTCTTTTCAATTCTTACAGAAAGACAATCATAAATAACACTTAGACAACCTCCGACAAAGATATTTAGTCGTTTGGACAACATCCAAAGACAATTTTTTTCAGAAATTTCCCCCCAATTTGAGTGATTTAAGTGTCGTTATTGTTTCATTAAGAATTTCATGAAATTCAGGATATTGTAGTAAGAATATTCCGTGATCGTATTTATTGCTAATAAATATTTACAATGGTGCTTGGATTATTTGTACGTCAAATTATTTATTTTGTCTTCTAAAATATGCTTTATATTATAAATAAGCACTTGTGTTTGTATTTTCTTCTTTTGCGTCAAAATAGTTGAACCGAATTGTGTATATTCTGCAAAACGATACTTCTATCTCAAGCAAGGGTATCAAACCATTGACTGAAAAAGACATGATCACAAAATTTTCACGACGATGAATTGAGAACCGTTGCCTTTTTTTACTTGGTCAAAATAATGTTTCAATATTAGATACATGAATGGCAAGATGCAGAATGTGAATGAGGCAAGGGAAGTTTGTAATTTTCGTACCAAATAGCGTTCTTCCTGGGAAAAAGATACATATTATGTGATACATATTACGCAGGCCGTATTCATAATCCTCATTAAAATACGAATAAAAATATTTTTTCTCGTAAACTCGTGAAAGTACTTTGTAGAACAAACAGGATAATTTGACGGTTAGTGTTATAGACAAACACATAAACCTATTTTTGTTATAATGTTAGGTTAAGAATAAAGCCCATAGATTTTTTATATCGTGTGTGTCTCCGTCTTGTTACTGTCACTAGGTACAATTATTAAATATTTGTGTGAATACAGGCTGGTAGACAAATGTATACAAAGAAGAATATGCTCATTAAATAATATAGCTCTAGTTTCCAATATTTCTAGATAGCTGGGATTTTTATACAGGTTCTAGTAGGTGGTTCAAACCAAGTTCCTCCGTGTCTCAGAAGGCACGTGAAATTGTGGGTGTCACATTCAAAGATCTTTGACAGTAATTACCAGTAGTCAAAAGCTTGAAAATCTGACAACCAGGCTTACTGAAGGATATCGTGTTATAAACCAGGTAACGAGGCTGTGGAATTCTGATAGGCGCTCCTTGTAAAATACTGGTATTGAAACTGGAAGCCGACACCAACGTAGTTGGAAGAAAGGCTAGGCTGATTCTAATGGTGTAGGAAAACTTCGAAACAAAACCTAATTGCCTGGAATACAATGTAACAGTTCCTAAAGAAGGGATCCCAACCCGAGCTTAGTTCAGCATCGTGGACGTCAACCCTGATTCCCTTTCTTATACTGTTAGGAGACTTTCCTAGTCCTACTAGTGGGGCAGTACTGACTTATATTTTGGTACAAAGTTCCCACATCTTCATGATCTATAAGTTTTGTAAGCAACACTATGCCTTACTTGGTAAAAAAGTAGTTTTGATTAATGAAGCACTAAGCCATTTATGTTAGGAAAAAATGAAATATTTTAGGAATACCACTCATAATTCATTTACAAGAGAAAAAAATACCATTAGTTTTTTTGTGCTAAATGTTGCCAACTATTATGATTTAGTTTAACCGTTACTATTGTTATTCATTCAAACATGTTATTCAAGAAATGTATTTTTTGCTATAATTATAAAACTAAAAAAGCTTAAATGAGTAATTTGTAGAGATTATGTTCTTTTTACAAAAACCTTTATAACGTTATTGCGTGTATGACTTTTTCGACCTCAGAAAATAATGTATTTAGTTTTTAACAAAAACTAAACCTTTATTAAAATTTGTTGTGCCTTGACTTTTTTTATTGTATATTCAAAGAGACTATCCCTCCTATAGAATAATTAATATAGACCATATAGAACACATTATAGATCATTTGTTTCGTGGCATTTAATGATGAGACGCGGAGGGGTCAATCTTATGGCCCCTGACCGACACGGCGCGACAAACTCAGTAGCGCTATTTTATACACTCGATAGTTGACGAAGAAATTTTATATGAAAACTAGCTAAAGCATGCGACTCTATTCAAAAAAATATTATATTTTAGGATATTTCAGATAAAAACTAAAATTAACATTAGTTAGTCTTGTTAATCAAATCTTTTTACTATTTTTCAAGACATCAAATCTTTTTTATGATCAAAACATCACATACTTTAAATCCCAGAAAATTTTAAGGGTAACGAAATTCCTGGGCAAAACCCAGCATGAACTAAATCTATTTTCTTGGCCTATTTTCCATCAATTATGACGTTTCCTCACAGGTTGTTCTAGAAAAACAAACATTTAAAAGTTAATATCAATTAAAAGTATAGCTCACTTTCTAAGTTCTAACTCAATTTGTGGTGAGCGCTCTGAGTGCAAGAACTTAAATTAGCACGTTGAGATAAAGTAGTGTGACAAACGTTCAGTACGTGAGTACGTTGCAGTTCTATGTTATATGTACTTTGTCTGTCTGTCTGTCTGTCTATCTGTCTGTTTGTGTGATAAATACTCTTTGTGAAGAAGTGTGTTTGAAATATAGGGTTACTTTTTCAAACATTTTCTAGGGTAATTATAGGGCAATAGTAATTGGCCTTTTTATAAATATTGTGAGTTACTCAATCACATCATTACAAAATTAGACTGCTAGGATGCAACCTATCCTACCTAACCCCAATTTACTTTGCATGGAGATATCTGATAATCCGTGATCGAACAAAGACCATTTTTCCAAAATTAGCTCTTCAATTTACTAAAATAAGTCCATTTGTTTTTAACCCATCACTGTCCCACTGCTAGGCAAGGGTCTTATTTAGTTTTGCATAAGCTAATTTCATCTGACTAGTACTACCTAAATCAATGATTTCGTGCAAATAATAAGTGTGGGAAAATTTCCTAACATTACGAGGAAGCATTGTTCTAAGCGAGTTATAACAACTTGCTATATTGTTGCTCGTCAACCTATGTTCCGTGAAAATAACCAGTATAAGGTGACCCATTGACACACACATTTGGTATGAAATCATAGGTCCATCTTTTTTTGGTGATTTACCTCGTCAGGTAGTTAGGACATTTTTCTTTTGAACTATTCATATCCAGTATAGATGACCTATTGTGCCGTACATTTAGTGTTAAATCATGGATCTATATACGTTTGTTCATATTACCTCGTCTGGTGGTTAAGACCCTTTTCTTTTGAGCTCTTTCTATATATTTTTAAGCTTTGTTGGTAATTGAGATAAAATCTCTATATTGTATCAAATTAAATAAAACTACAAACGATTCTACTAATAGCTTGTAATCATGTCGGAAATAAAAGAAATTGTTGTTTTTTGTGCTTAAAGAGTTATAGAACTCAATGATGTTTATTATTATAGTCATTTGGCAAGAAATGACCATAATTATGTTGTTTCTGCCCACGGCTAACGTATATGATTTTGCATATAAAAAGCTTACGTAAATATATTGTTCTCTATGTAATTCGACCTAAATTGATTTAAGAACTGGTATAACACTGATTTTCACTAATATATTAATTTACATACATACAAAAAATCACGACTTCTTCCCATAGGAGTAGACAGGGACCAGAGAACGCCACTTGCTCCGATCTCTTCAAACTTTTCTAGCTTTATTCACATCCATTCATCATCTCACACAGAATCGCCGTTATAGTTTATCATCCCAAAACGTCTTTATTGTTAGGAAAGTAATCTGATTATTTAATTTATTTCACGGCGCAGCGGTTAAGGTCACCACGCCGCTACCATTGCGTCAGGAGGTCGTGGGTTCGATTCCCACACGAAACAATTATTGTTTGCGCGATCCACAAATAATTGTTTCGGGTCTGGTTGTACTTTGTGTCCGTTGTTTATATGTTTGTAAAAGTCCTCGCGACACAAAAGTAATTCTAAATGCGGCAGTTGTCTTTAAAAAAAACTATTTAAACCACTTATTTTAGTTTTAATCCTCATTTGCACAGTTATTTAATTTACTGTATATTATCAGCGTTAAATAGTTTTATATCAAAACTTCCTCACATTATATTAGTGATAGCACTATAAATAATTATAAATATTTCGATACACCTATTAATTGACCTAAATACCTGTGCAGTCTAAACATAGTCGCTGTTCTGACGTCATCACTGTTATTATGAATAAATAGATCGATACTGATCTAATAGACAAAATTATCTTACTGAAATAATTATAAATACAAAAGTTCATAGGAATGGATGTAGGTACATATGTTTGTTTCTTAACTACTTAATGGATTTAGATGAAATTTTTCAAAAAGATAGTTTTTAATCTAGAAACACAAAGAAAAGTTTAAAATCCGAGAAATTTTTACACGCTAACGAAGAAAAGGTAACGGGCAATTCAATCTAATATTTGTAGTAGTCTAGAACTTGGCTTGACGCGCTGCCGCGTGTCTAGATATATTAATATTGTTGTTATTGTATTTAATTGATGTATTTCAATTGTTTTTAGCACAAAAATTAAGGTGGTTGGTAGTCGCGAATTTCAGAAAAACTCAGGCTCATGGAAAATATTATAGCCCAAATAAGTTGCTTGTGTTTCAAGTTATCATGTACATATATCAACAGAATATCTACTATGTTTCTTCTCTAATTATCATCATTGTAAACTAAACTAAAACTGCTATAGTACGCTTCAGTAAAGACTACAATGTTTGCCAAAATATCATGTGTTGGTCTCTATAAACAGTATAAACAGCTCTGTTTTACATCGACCTAGTAATACGATGAACATTTTACTATTATACGCGGAACTGACGTATAAAGTGAGTATTAGAACTATAACTGATCTATCAGAGATTGAAGTGCAAGATATTCTTGAAATGGATCATCTTTACTATGATGATAAATGCGAAAGTTTGTGAGTATGTATGCATGTATGTATGTATGGGAGTTGGTACTCTTTCACGCAAATACTACTGAATCCATTTCGATGAAATTCGTAGGTAGCTTAAGACCCAGAATAACACATAGGGTACTTTTTATCCTGAAGTTCCCAAAGGATCGGGATTTACACGGGAAGGGTTTCCACGCGGACGAAGTCGCGGGCGGCCTCTAATCTATAATATAATGATAAAGTCTATATATTTGTTAAGCTTTCATAGAGCCTAAATCGTTAGACTACTTTGATGAGATTTAGCATGAATCTGAATTTTTAAACAATTTTTTTATCACGTAAGCCCTAAGCAGCTAAAATAGTGAATGTTTGTTAGATTCATTTTGTGTGTCAGCTAGTTTTATAACACGCGGAATTTAAAGTTGATAACTAAATGTTAAATTAAATTGTAATACACTATCTATCGAGATATTCATGTCTTATCGAGACAATCAAAGTGTGTTAAAGGAAATGCTAAACATTGTAATTGTTTTCTTCCGTCGATGCAAACATGTTTGAACAGAAAGTTAAAGTTATATCCGTTTTTACAAATAACTAGATTCTTATCATTATAGTAATATTATTTTATCATTCCTCTCAGGCCCGAAAATGCTAATCTTATGTAAAAAATTGTCAAAAGATATAAAGAATGATCTTAAATCTTATTTACTACTAGCTGACCCGCGCAACTTCGCTTGCGTTACATAAGCGTTAAAAATTTTCCCCGTTTTCGTAACATTTTTCACTGGTACTCTGCTCCTATTGGTAGTAGCGTGATGATATATAGCCTATAACCTTCCTCGATAAATGGACTATCTAACACTGAAATATTTTTTCAAATCGGATCAGTAGTTCCTGAGATTAATGTGTTCAAACAAACAAACAAACAAACAATCAAACAAACAAACTCTTCAGATTTATAATATTAGTATAGTATAGATAGAATTGTTTATTGTATTGTGTTCTATAAATGTTATTTTGTACTTATATTATATTCTACCTAACTATAACACGTTCTTTAAGTTATTTTGATTGTACAACAATTTAAAACATTATCTTATATTTTCTAAGTAAATAAATAGAGACTTTCTTAAATCTAAATATTACTTTCCCTTAGGAATCAAACTTTATATTTCTTAATACACTTCGTATCAAGACATGGTAGCCAAATTAAGAGCAAGAGACTCTATTTTAAATCGGGCAACATTAATTAGTTTAATGTTCAAACATTATGAAGACACAGTGGTGTGCGCGAGATTAATTAATTCTAATGATTTATATCACAATTTAGTTTATTATAGTTTTATAACGGGATGTGTTAACAGATTGTTGAGTTTGTATTTTGTTTATGTTTTTGTGGAAGAGTTTATTTGTTTTGTTGGTTCAACCGTTTTTTTGTAAAATAGTGTATATGTAAACTTTTCAAAAGATATGAGGAATGGTACAGGGACTCTTGTAAAGTTATTATTTAGAAGTAAAAATTTATAGAATTAAAATATTAAGTATAAGCGGAAAATTTTAGAAAATCTTTTAAGGAAAGAATAAAAAAACGACCGCAACATAATATAATTAAAACCATTTTTATTTTTCACCTAATAGCATACGGTCTTATGTCCAGAACAGCAGCATATATTGGTTATGCTGCTTGAAAAATTCCATCCATTTTTTTTATATTTTTAAAATAAAAGAAAGAAAAATCTTTCTTTCAATAAAGATCATTTTCTCAAATTAACACCAACAAAAAATATATTCATTTTTCTCTCAACTTATATTTAAATTCTGTAACTAACTATACCTACTAGTCTTAAAAACCACTCACATTCATTCTTGTCATGGCCTACTTGAATTATAATCCAAAGGGATTCACGGAAGTGAACGAGTGAACGACTGAACGAATGAGGAACAACACTATTGAACTACTAAGCCCATTGAACTAGTAAACGTTGCCAAGTGGGCAATAACAGAATTAAAACGATCGTAAGTTTTGCGAATGGCCCTTGTCAATCAAACTTGTATGACATAATCCCTTCGTGATGTATTTGGGTCGTTCGCGAAATATCATTTAGTTGGTATATTCTAAAATAATTATTGTCTAGTGTGTTAGTGATATTATTTTCGGCTTATTTTGTACTGGCAAAGTGGACACTGGGTGAATAAAGATTTCATTGTTGAGTGTCTTACTATGTTTCTAATAATGTAAACATATAAATGTATAAATTGTTGATTAAATATAACACCACATTTGTTATCAACTGGGTAGGCAGAGGTGAACTCAAAATAAATCTTACAGCATTTTTTTTGTTGGAAAGAAAAAGTTATTATTATCATGATAATGTCATTCATACAGCAATAAAGTGGTTTGGTTTAATTTGGTTTTTATTATACTATTATAAATACTTCCGGCTACTTACTACCAAGTCCTGGATTCGATTCCCGGGATGGACAATGTGCTATTGGTCTTTTTCTACTTAATTTCAGATAATTTTAATAGTAATCCGGAGGATTGTGTATGTTCGGTTTTAATTAGTTTTTACACTGTATATTTCCTTTTATTTGTTAAAGTCGTAGTATAAAACGACTACTTTATTAAACTGTTAATTGTCAACAAACAAATGAACAGCTAATAAAATGAAGACGTGACCTTTAGGACCTTTTGTCATTAGTTGATCTTAGACGGTATTTGCGTTTTAACTGCGAATACGTCCTTGTTTGTAATGTCACCTTTGAAGAGCTTCTAATGTAATAAATAATTGAAATATTTGATTTAGAGGGTTGTTTTTCAAGGGTAGATGATAAAGTGGATGTTGAAGAAATATTTGGTAATATTTTTGGTTCGAAGAAGGTTTTTGCTAGGTGTATGATTTTCTAAGGCGTTAAAATGAAATAAGATAGAGTATTTTAAATATCTTTGTCTTGCAAATTTCTTTTATCTTTGGGGTGAAGAACAGAGTTGTATTTAATGTTATTTGTACCATTTTAATATTATTACATACATTTCCGAATTCTAGATTATCACTTAGAAAAGAGTAAACGTACAAAGTGACCTAAAGATACGGCGACATATTATTTCTACTATTACGTAAAAAAATCAAGGTTTTCCAGTTTTTAAAACCCCCCCAATTATACTTACATAAAAAATAATATTCATATTAATATATAAAACTCAAGTCACAAAATAATAAGCCACCATTTTAAGATCGCAAAACAACGACTTCCCGGGATAAAGTTTCCCTTCTATCATCATTAGGATCACGGAACGACTCTTAGAAATGTTAAAACGTGTTAATTACAAAGTTACTTAAAAGACCGAAAACAGAGAGCCTTGATAATAAGGAAAATATACAGTTTTAAAATGATTTCCAAAGATTTTTCCTATGAGAGTTTATTTTAGTTGTTCGAGCTGCCTAAAATCTTTCAATTTAATTGAGAAGACTACAGAAATGGACTATTTACGTACTCACTAGGGCACGAAGACACTCTAAAACAAAATTACGTAAATCTACAGTCTGGCAGTGACAAAGGTTAATGACCTCCCGATCTCTTACCAAAAAGACTAAAATTTCGACGCTGTTAGCTATCCCGAAGGGAAGGAATATAAATTTCGACTGACACACAGTTATAAGATTTCTAAGATCTTTTTAAATCCGCTACTCAAAACAAGTACTTAACATATTAAATTAAAATCAAAACATCATACCTAATCAAAATACAGTCGTAAATATTTTAGCAACAACATAAATACTCATCAAGTTCAATAAAAACACTAATTTAAATTTTAAACTCGTTTGACATTACTGCCAAAATAAAAACATTATGGTAAGTGCTTCCTAAATTCGCCTTCCGATATATGTCACATAAAGAAAATTCTAAGAAAAACTAGATGTTTTATACAACCGCGAAAACCACACTCATTATTATTTTCATTCCAATAACCTACTTAGCCGGCATCGGTTACAAAAACTAAAAAAAAATGTACTTACATCCATGAAAATCTCGGTCATCACAGGAGAAAACACATTGAAACACAAATTATTATATTAGAAGCACTGATTCGACACTGTTGATGAAATTATTTTGTCACTATGGTTTACGTGAAAACTTTCGCGCGGGAAACTTTGCGGGGAGCGACGTGGGGACGTGCGTTCTCAACGCCGGTACGGCGACAACTGACGACTGGCCCAGTGAATTTTCTCACCCACGGAGTTTTCATTTGGATCACGCGTTGAGGGCGGGAAAGCCGTCGGAATAGTGAGTGTTCTACGTCTATGACGTGTGTAGGGCCGATGTGTATTTTATACTAAATAGGGCCTATAAGTGGCTGTTGAAAGATGATATAAACTTCTTCCAACAAACGTTGAATATTATAAAGAAATTGAACCTCAGATTCAACTTTCGACTTTCGGTTCTACTTTGTTTAGAGATATCATTACTTGTATAGATAAACAAGTATAAAGGTTTTTTTTATAAGTTCCTTCATTCACTTTTTTATATTAACGGGTATAATTAGGCTCAGTAACTGTTAAATTTCTTACACTGATTTATAAATGCATAACAGTAAAGTAAAGTGAAAGACTTGCATTAGTGCATACTACTGCATACTTTCGTTCCTTATCCACAGCTAGAATGTACTTAAAGCAAACATAATTGGTTAGCGTGCTGGATTTCTACTTAACACCTCATTTACAAGAAACCAAGCCATTCTATATTTTTTTTTAATTACGCCTGTTACACATTATCCAAAGACTTAAAAAAAACCACTCGCGTTTCTTTAAAATAGTGACCCTGTTAGCAACAACAAGCTTCTATTAGTGAGAAAGTCCAAACTGACTTTTAAGTTAAGAATATACAAAATAAGTTAAATATACCAAATACCGAAATACCTGGTCATACACATCTTCCAGTTACATACCTCTTGTATACCTGGTCTTTACCACTTTTTATGACGCCTTTCTTGGCACGTTTGGAGCAGTGGGTAACGTGGTCATCTCGCCGCAATAAATGCGTGGCGGGTTCGATCCCACCCGGGACAAATATTTGTGTGATGAGCACGAGTATTTGCTCTGAGCCTGGTTCTTAATTAATCTATATAAGTATGTATTCATAAGTATATAAGTATGTTTATCAGTTATTTGGTTACTTAAGTACAAGTTCTGCTTAGTTTGGAATCAGATGACTGTGTGTGAGTTGTCCTAAAATATTTATATTTATTGATTTCCTTACACTACGCTCTATCACTGTACTTATAGGACAAGTAACAAGTTAAAACTGTATATTTAACCAGCCTTCAAACCCACGTCAGCGATCGCATGTCTGAATAAAATTACACACAGTAGGTAAGTCCCAATAACTATAATTATTTTATAATGCTATGCAAAACAAACGTTATGATTTAGGTCATTTGCTTGATTGATCGTGACCGTGGGCTAATCGCTCACCACTTAGTTACACAAGTTAAGGATCGTTAGCTAGGTTTAGAAATGGATGGGTGACCATTCGAAGTTTTAGAATAGTGTGTATAAAGTCCTCGTGTGATGTCTTGTCTCAGAATTAAAGAGAGATGATACCTTTAGTCCACTACGCTAGCAAAATGCGGGTTGCAAATTCTTCAAAAATGCTTTCTTCTAGAACTATGAAAAGAATTCTCAAGCATAAAGGTTTTTTTTTCTATTTTACAACAAATTTAACCAAGTGATCCCTATCTCACCGCTATAACAAGTGATCTCCATTTCTAATACACTCATAACTTCGAAAAGCCATACAAGTATGTTGTCTTATATTTAAATCCTGTGTAGGAGGCGTATACTAATAATACCCGGCTATCATTAATTCTTTTCGTATTCTCCTTTTCAATACTAAACGTCAGATGGTATATTGCCAAAACCAAGACAATGGGCAACACTTTGGCAAATAATCTAACTGCTTGAGTATTTTGTATGTGGGAGACACTTTTACTTTTCACTTATAAAACAATGTTTCTAAATGTTGTACCACTGGCTACGTGACTTGTTTTATTTATTACACAGTGTTTGTAGAGTCACAATGATATATCTAATAGAAATAGTCAAACATTATACTTCGACAATTTAGTAGAGAGGTTTGTATTATATGAAATGAAAGGCGCAATTGGTGGAACCATAATCATGCGACCCCAGTCTTATGTAGCGATCGGTTGTCTATTTTATTAACAGTTTGTCTAATTTAGTATTTATTAACAGGTCTACCAACAGGCTGAATATACTCTCTGAATATATAAAAGACACAAATAATATATTTAACCGTATCGCTAGATACAAACTTAATTTAGAAACGTCGATTGGGCCTGAGTCCATCACGCTGGCCGAGTCCCCAACTTCCCAAAAAAAATTGTATGAAAATCTGATCAGCGCCTCTGACGGACGTCGTAGGAACTATTTTTGCCGTACATTCTAAATGTCCAACTTTCAATACTCGACAGTGCCGACTGTACAAAATCTTTCTACTGTACTAAGTCCACTGTGTTATAACTGTTGAATATTGTATTAGAGTGGTACGTTTAAACGTTAAATACCGATAACACACGTCATCGTGTCATCTGATACATTTTACATCTACTTTACGATGGCTTATGGACTTCATAACACAAACACACACACATACATACATATAAATTGTAAATGATGTATACCTAACTGTATTTTTATTTTGGGCAGATCTCTTTAACGTCAGATAACGTTAATCAACGAATAATTTTGATGTTTTGAAAACAAAAGAAAGTGAATACTTTTCTACTTTACAGCTCTAGGAACATTTTAGCATGGAAAACTAATGTTGACATTAATTTTATAAACAAATTACAACTAATCACCCAAAAACTATGAAAACACAGATATTTGTTCCATATAAAAATCGAACCCATGACACCTAGAACATTTGCCCTAGCAAAACACTTCACCATCGGCTCATTCTCGTGCCCTTGAAACAACTGACTAAGAACCTCATTCAAGTATGACGTACTATTTCATTCAGAACTCAAAATTGGGTCACAGCCTCCAATGTACTGAGAACATTTACAAATAAACGTTACGAATCATTTCTAGTGTGAACAGTGTTTTATTACATATATTTGTTACAATATTTTCCTCCTTGTTTTAGTGGAATAGTGATGGGATATGTTGAGAATTTTCGATTCGTGTATAGTGACGTCATAGTTCTAAAAAGTATATTTATATTACATTCCTGTCACATCAAATTCTTAATAAAAATCAAATTGCATTGAGGATTAATTTACTTCCTAATGGTGAGTGATTCTTAATACTTGCTTAGAACATTATTTTAAAGCAGTAGGTATGCATGATTTCTATTTTCTTAGGAACACTTTAAAATCCACTAAAATGTCGGTGGTGGGTACAATGTGACTCTCCAATGGGCTCCATGTGCGTTTTAAAACGCGTTATACATAAAGACATACAATAATGGCTACAATACGTTAAATTAAAGTTAACGCCGCATATTCTTAGTTATAATACTGCTGTTATAATTAGTGAAGTCAAAAATACATATTAACTAGAAAAAAATACTACTTTTTTTGCCTATAACGCTTAAGCTAATGAAGTAAATAAATGAGATCAATAACAATCGATCAGTGGTTGTTTGCACACAAACAGTATTACTGGTGTCATCCATCATCGCTCTACCAACAATATCACTGCCTACCGCTAGTTAGTTCTTATTTACACCTATACAACTATATTATTTGCTGTTGTTGAACTAATTTTTATGAGATTTCAGGCAGTATCCGAAGTGTAGCGACATGCAAATGCTTTTCCCGAGCGGTCCTAAAGTATCGTTTAAACATTTTTTAAATAAGCAAAACGATATCTATCAATGGCAATGGGCAATTGGACTAGCATAGTTGATGGTGAAATGCGGGTATATTTGATATACCTCTGTCTACACCTTCGGGTATAACAGACGTGATATTATGTACTAGCTGACCCGCGCAACTTCGCTTGCGTCACATAAGAGAGAATCAAGATTTTCCCCGTTTTTGTAATATTTTCTACTGGTACTCTGCACCTATAGGTCGTAGCGTGATGATATATAGCCTATAGCCTTCCTCAATAAATGGGCTATCTAACACTGAAAGAATTTTTCAAATCGGACTAGTAGTTCCTGAGATTAGCGCGTTCAAACAAACAAACAAACAAACAATCAATCAAACAAACAAACAAATTCTTCAGCTTTATAATATTAGTATAGATGTATGCAAATTCTGTTATTTAATAAGAGTCAAAATCACATTTAGTATAACCCGACATTTTTTATAAAGAATGACTAACAAACGATTGAAATGTAACTGTACAATTTATAACATACCAAATTAATCAATAACAGGAAATGTAGTGGCATTATTTATACGACAATTTCAATAATTATGTACCAGATAATTCTACATACTAATATAGCGGTTTGAACCATCGTAATTGCGACTAAACGACTAAAATATACAGCAAAAAATATACAACTACAGCTAGTCTGGTGACTATAAAAATTAAAAGATCTAAACCGGACAGAGCCGGCGGACGGAAGCTGTTTGTATATGTACGGTAGGATGTATTAAATCAGTTTTATACCTGACGTGTGGAGATCACAATATTTGCGTGTGCTATGGTTTACGTACAATGACTTATCTATGTTTAGTTTTCAATATTTAACCTATCACTGACCTACTGGTAGGCAGAGATCTTCTTTTGAATGAGAGAGGGGTTTGATCTTAAGTCTACCACGCTGGTCAAGTGCGGGGTCTTTGTATCCCCTGAAGAATTGTCTTAGAACTTTCAGGCATGCAAGATTGCATCACAAAGTTTTCCTTCACCGTTAAAACCAGTGACAATAATTGTTTCGAATGATTTTAGGTGGTTAGACCACTCGCGAACACTTTTTGATTCGAATTTTGAAATAACTTGTCTAACCTAATAATTACAGTTAGTGAATAAGTGATAAATAGCTGCCTGCTAGATAAAGTGATAGCAAATGTATGAAAAAAACAATTAAAAATGCCATTTGATAAACTGGCTGATCCATCGCAGCGGTGAAACCAGCCTTAAATCATTTTTATGATATTTTTGTAATATTTTAATTGTTATGAGCAAAAAACAGTATAAGGGCCTTAAATGTGCTGCGTACTTTCAATACATAAAATCACGCCTATTTCCCATTGAAATAGAATTACCAAATGCTGTAAGTAAATATCTATCAATACAATCTAGTGATCAGTGAAGGTCATGAACAAGCCGGTCGTAAACGGAAGGGGAGCTGGTCTCCGTCAGTACGTTTTATTTACTTGCTCTTTATTGCCGGCTGAGGATTTCGGATAAGTGTACTCTTTTATTAGTCTACTTCATATCTATGTACTTAAATGTTATAAGGTGCACGGTCTATTATATTATTGATATAGATTTTGTGGGTGAAAAAAGGTATTTGTATGATACTTAGGTTACTGAATTATATGTTTGTAAAATTCACGCTACTTAAAAGTTTTGCGGTTTATGTGTTTAACAGTCTGTATGTATGTACATATTATATTATTATGTTTCTTTATGACACTCTAGAGAATAAAAGTGTGAGCTGACCTTTTAACTTCTTTAGCTTTTGCTAGCGACTTCAACAATTTAGTTTTCAAGCTGGATTCTCTATAGATATCTCATTCAAATCGTTTTAACTGTTTCAAATCGTATAGGTATAAAGTAAAAATGACAATCTTTGTTAGACAAATTTGGATCTACTTTTTGCTTTGGCTGTTACTTTTGATGAAGAAGTTGGAGGAAGTATATCGAACAAGCAGATAAACAGACAACATTTGTTTTTTTATCTTTAGATTTATGTAAAAGTCCACTCTCCTTCTATAATACTTTTTATTTTTTATTTTTTTTTAAAGACAACTCCCGCACTAAGAATTGCTCTTGTGTCGCGGGTACTTTTACAAACATACAAACAACGGACACAAGTCAGAACCAGATACGAAACAATTATTTGTGGATCGGACAAATAATTGCTCCGCGTGGGAATCGAACCCACGACCTCCTGACGCAATGGTTTTCGGCGTGGCGACCTAAACCACTGCGCCACGGAGGCAGTCAATGCAGGCCAAAAATGCTATACGTAAATAGGGAAAATGCTTCGTAAATATTAATCTTCGCTGCAAGCATAAGTTTACAATCAATATATTTTCAATTCTAACCTGTTTTTGCGTCCACATAAAACTGTATCGGCTTTTAGTTCCAGTTTGTCTGATCTCAATACGATATCGAATGCGCGTAAATATTTGATACATAAATCATTTTATTTTAAGACTTCTATAAATCTTTGTGTCTAGTTAGGCTCGCCGCACACGTGAAGTTAATGCACCTGTATATTTATCAATTGAGAACTTTTTTAATATCACGCCTGTTTTACGAAGGTAGTCAGAGGTATATGAAATATGCCCCCGCCAGCTATGTTAGTCCCATGTAATAGAGGCCAGGATACTGCCATTTATGAAACTTCGGACCACTATTGTAAATAATATTCTAATTTAAATAAGATACTAACAATAGTACTTTGACGATTCGTAAATCGAACCCGAGACCTCATGATCCAGTCCAGTAGTTCAACACACTTTCGACGGCACCGCATAGGTAGTAAAAAAAGAAAAATCCAAAATTATAAAAGGAACTGTACCTAATGCTTACAACACAGACAAAGCCATATGAAAAACTAGTTAAACTAAGCGTGTAACATTTGTTAGCTTGTCCCTACTTTTATTGTAGTTATGTGAAACTTTTTTCATTTGGGTGCGTCGAGTTGTTTATGAGTGAACCCTTGAAAAATTGCTAGAAATATGTTTATTTCTGCTATCTAGGTATTTGAGGTAAAGTAGGTTTGTAGGCATGATTTAAAAGAAAAAACTTTAACCCTCTTATTCATAAAAATATATGAAGTTATGAAAGGGTTATAACGTGTTTTGTTTCTTTGACTCCTTAGCGAAATTAAAGAGAGAAAACATATTTTAGTAGTTGTTTAACTAAAATAGGCTTATAGTTTGTTTATGAATAAGAGGGTAAATATATACAAAAGTTACTGTATTGGTGGGAATAGGCTCATCACCTTTTGGTATTACAAGCGTGATGTCATATATGTATGTATTTAATCTACGATACAAATATTTAACAGTGAGTCTGTCTTTGCAACAGAAATGGGATTATTTAATTATTTATAACAACAACCTTTTAATTTTTCATAAGTATCCACGATTCTGTGCGGTAGGTAAAATGCATTATTAATCTAGATTATTATTGATAGTTATATGCATTTCCGTATAAAGTAGCTGTATCAAACAAACGACTGTCAGTTCATCATTGATGATTCGCAATTTCAAATTTTGAATTTAACATAGCTAGCCGCGACCTTTGCATACAAAGCTCTCTACTAAATTGTTGGACTATAGTAAAGACACTAGGTTTTTAACTGATTAACTAATTTAGCTAGGTACCTGCGATAGGTAGACATTGCAAAATTAAAATATAAACAAAATTTTATCTTTAAGGAGAAAATCTTAGAAAGTTTCTACCACTATAAGTGAAGTGGTATAAACATATACCACTGTAAACCACCTAGTGGGTACCGAAAAGTTTTTTAAGAACCGATCAGCGCCCCTAGTGTGTTAAGCAAGAACTAATTTTCAGGTAGTTTTAAATGTCGAACGCTCGCTTGACGAAAGTACTAGCTGTACAAAAATCGCGCTAAAAGTTAGTCTTAACAGTTTTTAACGCGTGTATAACAAGCTTTATAACTGTTGAATGATTTTCATCAGTATCGAGCTATAAAACATACCAATATACAAAGATAAACATAGATAGAAACTGATTTGCTTACGTGTTTATTTATATTGGCCGCCATTTTGTTTCCCCTCCCTTTATGTCGTGTGTAAAAGTGTGGATGGCGAATAAAGTAGGTTGTGTAGCTTTATTTGGTAAATATATAGCTAGCTGTTTCCGTAGGTTTTTCTACGACTACGATAGTCAGAGTATCTAAACATTAATTGAATATTAAAGCAAAAGTTAGTCTGACTGTATGTTACGCTTTTGCGGCTAAACTAATAAAGATTAATCCTCTTATTCATAAACACACTATAAACCTATTATAGTTAAAAAGCTACTATTATATGTTTTCTCTTTTTCAATTCGCTAAGGAGTGAAAGAAACAAAACACTTTATAAGCCTTTCATAACTTAATATATTTTCACGAATAAGAGGGTAAATTTTTATGCCCGGTTTCTTAGTACAGTTAGAAGTAGTTTATCTATTCAATAGCGTTCAAACTTATGTAATAAAACGCTATTGAATAGATAAACTACCCCTAAACGTACCTCAGAAACTGAGGGTTAAAATATATATTTCGGAAAAGGACACAATCAACACAGTTTGGCAAAATATAGTAAGCAAGAAGGCATCTATAACAATTACATGCACTTAGATAATATAGGATTTCACGGATTTTTCTACTTCGTTTACGAACGGACAAAGCTGTAAATAAAACTTAGTTTGTATTAAAACAGCCTTTAAATAAATAAGTACTTTCATATTAATTTCATACACTGAACCATTTCCCGATATTTCCGATACATTAACACAGTTCATATCATTGTTTCCAATGAATGAATACAAAATGGAATCCTTTATAAATGTGCCTTTTAGTGTCGTCCGTCAATTGAACGCGAAATATTAATGATGTGGAGAGAATATTAATTGATGTTTAATTTTTATTCAATGAGAGCACTGATGTATTAATGGCTTCCGAAATTTTATATCACCGAATACGGATTATATTTTACAGAAACGTTACTTCGGTTACCATTTTCTGTTAGATAACCGTCTTAAACAGTCGCCAATATTAAGTCATATTACCTTATTTCTGGAAGACCCGTCACTTACTGGCGATTAGTCAAGGTTTGACTTATTATTATTTGACGCTTCTTTTTCGATTTTTTATAACATAAAAGATTTTACTATCGGCGGCAAGATCCGACCAGCCCTTTTCAAATGCGTCCAGGTCATCCCACCATCTCCTTTTAGGTCTCCCGCGTCTGCGATGACCATCCTCCTTGGTGATGGCACCCAGTTGGTAAAAAGGGGGATTTAGAAGGGAAGGGGGGGGGGCCTTTGCCGAGCAGTGGGACACTCAAACAGGCTAAGGAGAAAAAAAAAAAGATTTTACTTAAGAGATTTGGGGAATCAAACTGCTCAAAAAACATAATTTTGTTATTACTAACAAGTTTCATTTAAATTGTTTTAGTCGTTTAGCCTGAAAAGCCTACATATTGTGTTTCTTTTCCGTCGTTAGGTATGTATATTGTGGCAGGACCATGTTCCACTTTATTTTAGGTACAAACTCATATAATTACGTCCCATCTGCATTTATTTTATCTTTGCACAAAATCTGTTACAAATACTTTCGAATGACATCATTATGTAGTGTTTGAGTTAATATTTCATCAAAATCGTTACTTTGAGTGATTTTACGATCATGTTTTCAGCTGAATTTCAATATTCTTTCATGTTTATTTGTATCTGTCATACGAGTGTAAAACATTCAATGCAATGATTCATTTCAATTTCAAAGAATTGAAACATAAAAGCGCATTGATGTTTATGTTCTTATGATCTATGTAACTAGTGTAACAAGAAATTGTATTCTTAGATTTGATCTGCAATAATTCATAGTCAGTTTACTATGTTAGCTTCATGTTATGTAATAACACACACGTCGAGCGAGTGTAAGTATTGCAATAGAGCCTAGAGTTAGCAGCGCGTCAACAAACAATAGTTATAGTCATTATTGAAAATTTGCCGAACCCAGAAATCGAACCCGAAACTACTTGACCCGTAGTCGTATATCCTAGCAGTCAAACGACAACCACATTTATTAAAATTAAATTTAAATGTATTACCTCTCAAGATTTTTTTTCAGAAACTTTAGAAGTAACGTAGATTTGTGTACTTGTAGTAAAAATACTTATGTATGTTCCATGTGACTAAAACTACAACTAACCACAAAATTTATTATGAGTATCGATCCTCTTCTGCCTACGTCTTCGAGGAAAATAAGCCTTTTGTGCATCGTGGGAATATTTCCTAAAACAGATAGAGAATTAGGTCAATACGTCATTCGTACAATAACAATACAATACACGACGCGAGTCACGCGACAGTAATAGTTAATTAATTGACTTGGGGACGTGACGAGGATGGTAAGTAGAAGTTGGTATCTGTTATGTTAGTGTGAGGTTAGAGTTGACGCGGAAAACTTCTACTTAAATGATTTATTGATTTTATGTAAGTATGATAAGCATTTCACATGTCACGAAAACATAATATAATAATAATAATGAATTTAAATCATTAATGTCTCACTGCTGGGCATGGGTCTCCTCCCGTAATGAGGGAGGGATTAGGCCTTGAGTCCACCACGCTGGCCAAGTGCGGGTTGGGGACTTTGAATGTCCTCAATAAATGTATTAAACAATTTTTTTCCTTCACCGTTAGAGCATGTGATGATTATTTCTAATACACACATAACTTCGAAAAGTCATTGATGTCTTGCCTCGGATTCGAACCTGCGAGCACTTGCGTGGGAGATACCAACTTATACCACTCGGCTATCACTGCTAGATAAAATGGTTAACCTAACTAAAATAACTTTTATTCAATTAAACATCGAAAAGCTAATGAATACAAAAAATAGATCTGATGAGTGATTCATTCACTTTTTATATCATGAAATGAATCAGAAATACAATGAATGTAATACAAATACAATATTAACATAACAGTGAGTTATTGTGACGTTTGAAAGGTCCTGCGGATATTTGTCATTGCGGATAATACTATTGTCTAAATTATGGACGATTAGACAGACAGATAAATGATTTTTTATTAATGAAAATGTAGAATGATTTGTGTTTATTTTAGGCTGAATTAATGAATAAGCGCGGCAGTATGCGTGTAATTAGAGTACGTCAAATTGATGGTCACAACATTACTGTTTTGCGGTATCGTGTTAATCGCTATAATCTAAGGGAGTCAACAATGTAAAGCATAGTCGCTTACAAATAGTTGTCAATTGAGATACGTGATAATCCCCCTGGATTCGATAAAAATATACTCAATTTAGATGTAATATGACGTAATTGAAATGATCCGGGCATTGTTGCCATGGCATGACTGCTGACTTTAGTCGCTGTAGAATCTCCATATCTCAAAAATTTAATCTATGTAGATTTCTTTCGAAAATATTTGATGAACTCATTTAATTTTTTCATACGCTTATGTGTCAAATTCTGGCACATATCCATCTAAAATTGATGTTAATTACAATCAAATTCTGTGCACGCATCATAACATCAAAATATCTTGTCATTCACGATCAAAAGAAATTCACGCAAGTACACTCAGCGGCAGAAAAAGTGGCCCAAAGCAAAACTACGATAAAACTTTTTAGAATATCAATATATGGTTACTATTTTAGCTATAACTATTAGTTAAACAGTTTATACACAAGTTTAGTTACAATTTACACTAAATAGTCGTAATTTTTAATCAAAAATGGGAACAATTAAAAAATACAGCTTTTGTCGAAATCGCTTACTGAAAGTTTTTGCAAAAACCTAATTCTGCACCAAAGAAAAAATCTAGTTTATACCGCGTGTTACCTCCTCTAGCATTTATGGTGACCTGCATGCATTCTGGCATGCTTTGGAGGATGTTTTAATTACTTCTTGAAGAACTTTATCCCACACTCTGACTAGAGCGGTTCTTCGCTCACCAAGTGATTCTGGTGGGTTGGGCAGTGCGCATACACTGTTTTTTAGCATGTGCCAGACATGTTCTATGGGGTTGATGTCTGGACTGTGAGCAGGCTAAGCCAGTTTTTGAATCCCGATATCAGCAAGGTGTGATTCCACAACGCGGGCGCTATGAGCGCGCGCATTAAACTGCATTAGAGTTAATCCTCCCGACCAATGAAATCCATAAGTGGTACAACATGGTCTTGGAAGATTTCTTCAATGTACCCGGCTGCTGTTAGGCGCTGATCTACGATGACAAGCTCCGTACGTGCCTCCAAACATACACCTCTCCATACCATAACAGACCTACCTTTGTAACTGACCGTCTGACGTGTTGTGTTGGGAAAAAACCGTCCTTAATGGCGTCTTTACACTCTCTCACGACCATTTGGTGCTCTTAATGCTACTCAGCACTCATCGGTTAACAAGAACTTGCTCCATTGGTCGATAGCCAATTCACATGTTTACGAGCAAATCGTAATCGCGCAACTCGATGGTGTCTCTCGAGTTCTGGTACTCGGGTTGGTCTTCCTGCCTGTAAATTACGTTCTTTTATCTTTCGCCTCATGTTCCGTTCACTAAGAATGACTCCGCGTGCCGCTTGAAGCCTCTAGTGAATCTCAAACGCTGTCAGAAAGCGGTTTCTCAGCACTTTGAGGTTAACAAATCGGTCATCTCTTGCGGATGTACATCGTGTTCGTCCAATTCCTAGTCGCCGCGTGTAGAGACCAGTCTCACGATACCTCCTAATCGCAGACCTTAAAGTGGTACGCGATACATTGAAAAATGCAGCCACCTCTCAATGGTAATGGCCCTGATCGGACAACAAGACCACCTAAGCCACTTGTTCAGCAGTAAGTGGCATCTTCAAATCTTTTCTAAAATCTAAATAGACCAATAATCAATAAAAATCACAAAGAAAATCGTTTCCGTGCAGCAATATTTCAAAATACAGAATTCAACTGACCTCTCGAATCAACACTGAATTCAGTTCTAACACACATTGTTAGAAAAAGTCATCCGTCACTTAAATTAATCTGAAATTCAACACTTCATAACACTAAACAGATCACTTCGCAACTACTTACAACAATATATCTTTCATATATTACTTAATTTGTTTACAAATTCACGATAAGCGCTTGGGCCACTTTTTCTGCCGCTGAGTGTATTTTAATCAATGAATTTGTGAAAGAAAATTGAACCCAGAAACTTTCTTTATTTAGATTCCTTCATTCATAAATAAAAAAGTGAGCAATCTTAGAATAAATGTTATTGTATTTTTACAAAAATAAAATAGATTCTTCTGACTTGGTTTTGGCGATTAGGCATTGATGAAAAGTATGTATATTAAATTGCATTAATTAGCAAGACGCTCTGACTATTACTTTCGCTATAAATCTATTAAACAAACACTACATGGTAAAACCGAAAAAATAATATTACTGAAAATACATAGCGAGGGGATTTAGCAACTACCAAACTACTGAAAAATCTAAGTAGTAATTTCCCTTAACACGTTCGCTGCCCCCGACGCGTATGTGCGTTTCGTAAAACGCACATACGCGTCGGGGGCAGCGAACGTGTTAAATCAACTATTTACCATGTAAAAAGACAACCATATATAAAACGACATCCTTACGTCCCTTTTCATCCCATACATCCATCTCGTTCCCCCGCATCAAGAAATTAATAATCCGGAACACTTTTCACGAACGTTCCCGCTATTTTTAATGTCTAATAAAAGTCATTGGACACAAGGTCACGCATATATTCCCCTGAATAAGATATACACTGAAATGTCGTACATACATTGTGACACCTTTTTCCTTAAGGGATAGGCAGAATTGTGTTTCTCTGAACATACATTTTCCTGGTTCTAAAATTATATACAATTGTTAAGCAAAATTTCGTTTGATGCGATTACGCAAACTCTTTTATCTGGTTGACATTCCATTGCTGCTTTTTATCTCACTATTTAACTCACATCTCTTACAAATCTAGCAATGAACATCGAAATAAAAGAGTTCCGTCTTTGAAATTTGAAGACCTATTTACGAGTTTGGAACGTTATCCATTGCTGCTTTTAATCACACTGTTATCAAACCTTTACAACAAATCAAGCAATGCACTTGGAAGTCGAGAATCTGATCGTTTGTATTTGAAATTCAGACACCTGTTTCATGATATAAAGGCCGTTGCCAACAGTACCCCACCTGCCGCCAGTCAGTCTGCACTTGTCTTAATGTATTTGTTTAACAAATCATGTTAGAATATTATTTATTATATTATATACGTGATCGGTAGATTGTCTTCTAAGATTGGTTTTGGGTGTACAAGTGATTAATGTTGTTTGTCCACTACTAAATTTGTGTTTAGTATCTCGTATTTAAAATATATTGCTACTACTATAGTAAATTATTTATTTACAGTTTCAAGTCTGTTACATTACATATTTTTAAAGACTTCTGCCTACTACATAAGTGTAGGTAATCTATAAAAATATCCACGTTTCGCTATTTACAATGCCTCGCCGTTGTCATATACCACGTTGTCGAACTCCGGGTTATTATTGAGGACATTTTAATATTAATTTGAAAAGCCTGTAAGTACTTTTTGGGAATTTGATTTACCCGACAATCGAACCTTCGTGATTACTGAAAGAAGCTTCATATATTACCGTACCGCACAGAATGTCAAATTCTTTTTTTTTAACTCAACTCCCGCACTGTACATATAAGAATTGCTTTTGTATCGCTGGAACTTTTTACAACCTTAACCGGGACTGCGCCTTGGAGGCAGACAAACACTAGATAACGAAAAGTAGCTTATCCTACTTCTCAAAAGAATTTTTATAAAACAAAAGAGAAGATTGTATAACCAGTCCAATAGATCTATATTAAAACAATTCCGCGTACACGCATACACGCGAGTGTCCACGCACTATTCTAAGAACGAGCTGACATTATAACGGCAGCATTCTTCGAAGAAACCGTTGGATTAACACGCCTATTTTCCCTGAAGGGTTAGGCAGAAGTGTATTAATATACCCACATTCCACTATTTTTGTGTAGCAAGACAACTCTTGTACTAAAAATGTCAATATTGGTATGTTTGTAAAAGTCTCCGAACTTCTTTCCGCGACTAACGAAAGTTCGTGTAATAATTCCGTTTACATTTTTTACGAATTAAGAAAAATATCTAACGATGATGTCTTCATCTATACACATATTATTTTTTGATTAAGTATTAAGTCTTTTTATTTTAAACTTAATATACAACACTTTTCTCCCAGTCTATCTTGGGGTGATGAAGAGATAATTACGAAGGTGTTTAAAAGAGGAAGGAAAGTGAGTTAAGAAAGAGTGTACAAATAAATCCATACTAATATTATAAATGCGAAAGTAACTCTGTCTGTCTGTCTGTCTGTCTGTCTGTCTGTCTGTCTGCTACTCAATCACGTCTAAACTACTGAACCAATTTGCATGAAATTTGGCATGGAGATATTTTGATACCCGAGAAAGGACATAGGCTACTTTTTACCCCGGGAAAATGACGCATTTCCCGGGAAAATTCAGAAAATTCAACGAAGTTGCGAAATATCAATATTATAATGACATTGAATTAACAAAATTCCGTTGTCATGGCAACTGTTTTAATGGCGGATATGCTTTAGCGCGACTTCGTTGTACTAAAAGATATAAATAATTTTGAGTATATTTTTCGTGAAAGAAAAGCATATTTTATATCATCACGCTACGACCAATGGGAGCAGAGTACCTAACAGTAAAAAGTGTTACAAAAACATGGAAAATTCTGACCCATTCTCTCTTATGTGACGCAAGCGAAGTTGCGCGGGTCAGCTAGTAAAAATATAAATCAGCAATATGAGTACAGTATATACATACCTACATATAAAAAACATAAACATATTAAGTACATAAACATGATAAGTAGTACTTATGCAATATTAGCAATTTTGCTGCCCGGCTGGGCTTCATTTATTCGCACGTAATATGCAAGAGCCTGACTCCGACTTGCGATTGCAGTCTTCAGTCAGTTCATAATAATGCCTGCTAGGTCCACTAGTTCAAAATAAAATTGCTATAGTTTTTCGTCAGCTAGGATTAGCGCGAGGTCTGCTCTTGACATATGTAGCGACCAAGCGCAAGATTAATGGTTCAGATCGGCTGCCTCTTCCACTAGTGTACTTATTCTGTAAGTTCCGGCTTCCTTTAACATTAGTGTTAGTATACTACGAGCCTGCTATTTAAACCAACTTTGACAAGGACAAGACAAGGCATGTATCATAGGCTCGTTTCTTTTCAATAATCGTGATATCAACTGGCATATGGGATTGAAATTCTTGTGTACACACAAGCTGAGCCGGGAACATGGGAATTAACGAGATCATGTAATTATAACATAGACATGCTTGATGATTCAGCACAGATAACCATTATTCAATTCTTCTTCTTCTTAGCGTGTCGATGGCAAACAAATTATAATATTAATTTAAAATAGTGTATAACACTTTCTGTCTTGCAGCTCATCTGTACAGCTCATAAGGTCCTGGTATTATTGATTATTCAATTGTATTACCAGTTTGTTATTAAGCAATGAGGTATTACTATAGCTCGATTCTCTACTAGGTACTACCTAGTATTGACAACCATTAACATATTGGCTAGCTATCAAACATTTTGTATGAAACATTGATCAGCGCCTCTAGCGGACGTCGTAGAAAATATTTTGACAGTACATTTTAAATGTCAAACTTTCGATACTCGATGGTTCGAATTGTCGAGAATCGCGCTACTGTACCTCGATTCTCTATAACTATCGACTACCGACAACCGGCTAGCTATCGAAATTTTGACATTAAGCATGTACTGCCGAAAAAGTTTTCCGCCCGTCAGAGGCGCTGATCAGATTTTCATACAAAATTTCTCGTTGTCGGTAGACGATAGTAATAGAGAATTGAGCTACTAGTCTATCTATTTTTAATCCCAAAATCATAACCATGTACTAGCACAAACAAGGCGCCTATTACCGATATTATCATAGCAGTTTAGTTGTGGCGACGCGACAGTTTCAAAACGTGACTGATTCATTAGTTGTGAGCTTCTCTCAACGATACAATATGATGAGGGTTTAGTGAAGATTATACTGTTTACTGTTTCAGAGTGATGGGATTAGTTACTATAGATCATATAATTAAAATTATAATGTTTATCGGATATAGCTAATAATTTTAAGTTACTAAATCCATACGTTGTGGACATCGTTGGGGGAGGACTATGTTCGTATGTGTACCGGCTGATAATATGATGATAATGAAATCTATACTTACTATTTTTTTCTGCATGTAAATGTATGTCTGAATTCAGGATGTCTGCCTCCGTGGCCCAGTGGTTTTGATCGTCACGCCGCTACCATTGCGTCGGGAGGTCGTGGCTTCGATTCCTACACGGGACAATTATTAAAATTTGTGCGATCCACAAATAATTGTTTCAGGACTGGTTGTACTTTTCGTTGTTTGCATGTTTGTAAAAGTTCCCTAGTCGCCATTAAAAAAATATATACTATAGGTATATACGTGTACTTATAGCTTTTCATTTATTTCTGTAGAAAGAACCTATATAATTCTAAAGTCCATATTTCCGTGCCAAACCAGAATAAGACCGCCCGTAATGTATCCAAGAACTGACTGGATAGTGGATATATTAAAACGCGTGTCATCCCATATGTGACACAGCTGGGCTAAAAAACCACCCGACACGACATACATTGACGCTTTACTTCATACGTTAATACTCTTGCCTCATACTAAACCAGTAATAGATGAGTTACAACGCAAAGTTGTGACATTGACGAAGATAGATTGATGTCTCTCTGAGAGCCGTACAAAATCTGATTTTAGTAATTTTTATGCTCGAGGAAAAGTATTTGGTTAATGGTAATTTCTAAATGGTTTTAATAGTTGAAATGATTTATGAATAAGTATCTCGGTTTCTTGGTATTTTAAATGGATTAATTTGACACGAAATTTTTACATATAACTACTTAGATACTTGTGTATTTTGGATTTTTGAGCACGGGTAGTTGTTCTGAGCCTGGTTGTCAATTTATCTATATAAGTATGTATTTAGAAGTATATAAGTATTTTTATCAGTTGATTGGTTACCATAGTACAAGCTCTGCTTAGTTTGGAATCAAATAACCGTGTGTGAGTAGTCCAATAATATTTAATATTTATTTTATTTATATATAAGTTTCATCTAAAGCAGGGGTTCCCAACCTTTTCTTAGTCCGGGACCACTTTTAAATTATTCTTGCTAGCAGGGACCAGTTCGTAAGTATTTTAAAAATAAAGTGCAATAATCATCCTAAAAATGTTTACTTTTAAAATCATTCGCGGACCATATTTTGACGACCGCGATCCGCTTGTTGGAAACCACTGATCTAAAGATTATATAGAGAATAATGTATGGTCTTGTATTAAGTTCAATGCGTATAATACCAAACACTCAGGAGCAGGTCTGTACAAATGAGTGTCTTACTAAGTATTTATACAATAAACGTTGGTAAACAGAACATGGAGATAACGACGCGATATCTCAAACGCAGTACAAGAGACACTCTGTATTACTTGGTATTTGAGACAAAAACAAAATGGAACTGACATTAATATATGCTGTTTAGCTGGAGATGATTTGAAGAAATTGTTGGTTTTATTGTCAGGCTTGTTATACTCATCAGTGTTAGAAGTAGGATGGTTGAAGTGTATAAAACACAGTAATTTTACACTTTTTATGAACCTTTTATTCTCTGTCACTATCGACTACCGACGGCCGGCTGGCTATCGATAAAGTATGAAAATCTGATCAGCGCCTCTAGTGGACGTCATAGGAACTATTTTGGTAGTACATTTTAACTGTCAAACTTTCGATATTCGACAGTACCAATTGTAGAGAATCGCGCTACTGGTCGTATGTTAGGGTCGTACGGGACGAGTCCGTTTAAAGAAACAAATATAAAAATAAAGATTTTTCTATCAGTCTTCTGAATCTTCTGAAAAATCACATTTGAACTGATGTTATCACCATAACACCACGTTGTTCAGCTACTGAAGTACTTTTACCCAGACTTTTACACAGATTTTTTCGAAAGCAGCTTGACTATGTTTGCTATAGTGTAATATGAAATGTTTAGCTACTTTTGTTGCTGAGTGATGAAATGATTATTATTTTATAATCTCATATTTTTATTAAATTTATTAGATCGTAAAATATGCATTATAAAGTGTTAGAACATATCCGGATGCACTATACTAAATTATATTTTGTTATCATTATATCATACAATATGACATTAGATTTGGCGCCATTTGAAAATGCATTAGTTAATAGGTAATATAAATACACCAGAGGACAGCTCTTAAAGATCGAGAAAGAAAAAAAAAAGAAAGAAAGAGAAAATCTGTAAAAATACCTAAATGAGACAGTTTGGTTGCCTTCAACGGCTAAACTACCAAACCGATTCAGACGTTATTTAGTAGAAAAGGATGATAATGTCATGTCCTGAGAACAAAAGCTAAAGATTTAAAAAGTCGCACACAACAAAGGCTTTAGACATACCTACTTAATTTGATAACTATAGCTTACTTAACGCAAAAAGATAGGTTCCTCTGTCGCCACGGCACTACCAGCGTTTCGGGACGGTCTTGAATTCGATTCCCACACTGAACAAATATTTGTGTGGTCCACAAATTGCTGTTTTGGGTCTAGTCGTACTTTGTATCCGTTGTAGTATATTGGTAAAAGTCCATGTGACACAGCAATTCTTAGTGCGGGAGTTTTCTTTTATAAGAATAACTAGCTGACCCGCGCAACTTCGCTTGCGTCACTGAAGAGAATGGGTCAAAATTTTCCCCGTTTTCGTAACATTTTTCGTTGCTACTCCGCTCCTAATGACCGTAGCGTGATGTTATATAGCCTATAACCTTCCTCGATAAATAGGCTATTTAAAACTGAAAGAATTTTTCAAATTGGACCAGTAGTTACTGAGATTAGCGCGTTCAAACAAACAAACAAACAAGCAAACTCTTCAGCTTTATAATATTAGTACAGATTAGTATAGATTAACTGTGAAAAAAGGTCAATACTGTATGAAAAAATACAGAAATCCATAAGTAAAACCGTACACCTAAACTAGTATAAAAGCAAACATCTTAAGTGACCCGAAGGCCGACAGACAAATATAAAGTAAACAGCCCCTAACAGAAAGGCTTCGAGGTCTCCCACAAATATATGATTTGATGACATATTCTTATTTACTCGCGTCAAAGCCCTGACGGGACAAATACATAGATTTAGTTTACATGCCGGTTTTATATTGGGAAAAGGTTATTTGATTCTGTAACGGAAAAATCTTTCACTTCTATTTTCGATCTACTTTTGTTAAGCGAATAAACACTGTTTCCTGCGCCGGACATCTTTTATCAGGCTTTACATGCGCTTTCTCGCACTTTAGACTAAGTATTCAACAGTCAAAGGCATAAAAAAACTAAAAAATGTTTTATGTCAGGAAACAATATATTGCCCAATAGTTTTATTCTGCTTTCAAAGAAAGAACCTCACATTTAGTTACGATAAGTCCAATATTACCGGTTTAACCAAAAATAAATTGATATACATTTTATTCTGGATGTAGCGTTCTTACCCAATACCGTTGTCCTACCAAACATATAAATAAACCATTGAACTAGTAGCTAGATTATTATTAAAACAAAACTAAAAGATCTCTTAATATCACCAATGTCTTTATTTAAAAGTTGATACATGCTTAATTAAATGAAAACAAAACTTTCTTAAGACTAACTATTTCTTAAACTAAATCACATAATTATCACTAATTGACTAACACGAAAATACTCTTAATCAATCGCGGGTTCATTATTAAGACAATGCTTTTAGAAAATGTTAATCTAAACATAATTTATGTGAAAAGTTTCAATGCAAGCGACGCAAGTGCATAACTGCATATGCTAACGTAAGGTTTAAACCAACATTACACATAGCCTTTATATTACAGACAAATTATACAAGCATATATAAAATTATTCATTTACACTCTATAGAGAAAAACATACCTACATACATACATATAATCACGCCTTTTTCGAAAGGAGTAGACATCAGAGACCAAAGAACGCCACTTTCTACGATTCTTGAAATCTTCCCTTGCTTCATTCACATCCAGACATCTTGTCATACCGTTTACGAGTACTTGCTACGCACCGTACGGTAGGTTTACGCCGTCACGGCCTTTTTGCAAGACATCAACGATATATTCTGTGTGTATTTCTCGGTACCTTCTCTTATCCAAAAAATCTGTTTATAAAACAAACAGATTTATAACAGTCGGTTCGACTGTTATAAATCTGTTTATAATATGTAATGATAAAGTTCAATTCATTTTCAAAATGATTTAATTCAAACGAGTCATTAAATGAACAACAAAGATAACAGCTAATAAATAATACCAGTATGTTTAACAGGTATTATAAATAATACTAGTACATGTAACGGGTATTATAAATAACAGTTTATTACCAATGTATCTATTAATGTCACTGTTACTCGTATTAGTCATAATACAACTCGGTTGTCTAATATGTTATTATTATTTGGGTTAGTGAGTACGTTAATAGAATATCGTTTGTTTCAACGTGTCGTCCGCAAGATTAAACCGTCTGTGCAGTTCAAACGAATCAATAATATCAAATGTAGGCATCTATGAAATTAAATGTTTATATCTGTAAAATCTAATTCAATTTTTGTGCTGAAATATGGTCATTGGTCAGCATCATCATGATTGTGTATATCTTCACAGCATTGCCCCTTGTATAATACTTATATGATACGCAAAAAGTGTATATTACGCAATTATGTTTTTACATAACGGATGGAGGTGTATGAAATTCAGACATTTAAAATGTTAGTCTCATGTACCTAATAAGGGGCGAGCTTATTGCTATATACCGGGCTCACTACCAAACTCCGAGTTACTATAAGGACGCAGCCTGCTTAAATGCTTAATAACGGCGTTTTCCCTTTCGAGTATATTGAGACTACAAAACCACATTTGCAAACGTGAAAATTTTTAACGTCTTTCGCTTCATTCACAACTATTTAGAGCATTACCGACCATTCAATCATTCTTATTCGTGCTAAGAAGGAGTAAAACCACCTGATTTAAATACATAATTCGTATAGCCCACAAAGCTTGGATAGGTGTAAATAACATGTAGATACATGATCAATGCGTACGTAGTGACATTGATTACACTATGAATATTTAATACGTGTGAACATCGAGGGAAATCAGCACTTTTATATTGATATATCATACGTTTATTTGATGTTCGTACATACATTTGTACCTCATTAGAACACGTGCTGAATACTCTAACTACACGATTTGTAAGTGACGCTCAAAATTTATATATCTATTAGCGGACCCGACAGACGTTGTCCTGTCTACACGCCGTCTGTCGGATCCAATGTAAAACATTCCAAAATCAACAACTACTAATAAATTAAAAAAACATTGTCCAGCGGACCAAATTGTGAATCTTAACCATTCTCAGATCCCCTTGAACACATACAAAAAATTTCATCAAAATCGGTCTAGTCGTTTAAGAGAAGTTCAGTGACATACACACTCACAGAAGAATTATATATATATAAAGATCGCTATGTTTCAATGCAACAGCGACATGACATTTTAGTCTTTCCTAAATTCGGCCATAAGTGCACTTTTGACTGTCTCCGTGGCGCAGTTGTTTATGTCGGTACGCCGCTGCCATTGTGTCGGGAGGTCGTGGGTTCGATTCCCACACGGAACAATTATTTTTGCTATCATTAAATAACTGTGCTATCAACAAGCTTAGAGCAGGTCTTCTCTTGAAAAAAATAAAAAGATAGAAATTGAACACTAATGTAAGTATCCTCTGAGGAAAAACAGCAGATTAGCAGAAAGAAGATTAGGTATTAGTTTTAAGTTCAGATGTCAATATAAGTATGTATTAAGAATTATATAGGTATATTTATCACCTGTTAGGTAATATGACAGTAAAAGCTCTGCTTAATTTGGAATCAAATGAAGAAGAATATAATATCAGAAGATATTTATTTATGATCTACAAATACTATTGTACTATATATGTATATATATGTATGTCTATAGTTAGCACGTTTGTCCTCGCCACTTTACTTCTAAAATAAGCTTCAAATCTCCCGGGATAAATGACGTCACGACTGCACTTTGTCTTAAACAGCATCCCTATTCCCTCAAAGGGATGTCTATTTTTGTATCAACACTGCACTGAAAATGTAAAGCTATTTTCAGCACTAGATAATCAAATTTACTTCATTAGTCCGTGCAAGATTTACAACTACCCACTTGACATGTGGTGTGAATTTTAATTATACAACTACAACTTTGGGTATAACATGTGTGACGTTACACTTATAAAAAATCGTTTTTTTTTATGTCAGATTACGCCATGACACTTTAGTGTAAAGGCCTTTTATTATTATATGTTTTTGTTTTTTATCTTTTTCCAATCAATACCTACAAACTAATTAAATCTAATCCCTATCTAGCTCAACCCGCTATTTTAACACAGAAACTAAAAAAAAAGACTGCTTTACCATATTTGGGCAAGGGCCGCCATCGTTAAGCTAAAAGTTGGGCTTTGAATTCAACACGAAACTGAAACGCGAGTTGAGCAATTCGCATTTTTTTTAACTGTTTAAACTTTCGATATTATATCACAATTTTTCTTTGAAAGAAAAACAACATTATCTGCTCATTAATTCAACATTTCCCAATAAAATTACTCATTATTAATTATGTTTTTTTTTCTCGTACTGATTATGAAACGAAACATACATTATTCTGTCACAAACAAACGTACAAAGTAAAAACAAAATGTAAAGTAAAAAACTACGATACACTACATTAATTTTAACTCGAAATAATCTCTAATTATGCAATAGAAAATATCTTTACGGTATTTTCATATAGATGAAAGTATTTTTTGTATGTTTGAACGTGGTAAACGTAAAAAACTACTCATTTGATTGTGATAGATTCATAGCTTTTAAACGCTCGCGTAGCATGCTTAATGTATAATAGAATACGAGAATGATCGCGAACACGCATTTTAAGGTAAAATACGTGTATTTGAAAGTTCTTTTTCAATCTCTTTTATTTTCTCGCCAATTTTGCTGTCGATACCACAAATAAAATCGTTGCCTACAAAAAACAGTTGTATTCGTCCAAAATTTTTTACCCAAAAATCGAACCAGGACTTCCAAGTAGCTCGCATATAAATCACTCGGAACATAGAGGTAGTTTCTACATGTAAATAATTTTTAGAAATTCCAAGTTTTAAATCGCCAGATCTGTTATATTTTAAATATCTGTCGATTAAATATTAAAAGATAATACACAACAATATATTTGGCCAAAAACACAGCAAAAACTCGAGTAAACCCGGGCTGTATCGCTAGTTTCATGCTAACACACTCATTACACAATATCCCTCGTTAAAAACAACGCACAACAAATAAATCAAATTCTCCAGTAACATGTCCTCATTCTGCACACAACAATTTTATTTCACTATTTAATTAGATACTAGTTTTCTCCCGGCTCTACTGACGCAATATAAAAACATACTTTCTTTGAAAAACTTTTCTTATCTGAGTTTTCAATCGAAAATTTTCGTAACTTCCTTACGAATTATGGATATAATATTGAAAAGACTTTACTAACCCATCTCAAATCTGTCTGCACAAAGATTGTTTAATCTTCTCACCTCTTGACTCAAAATTATTACCTAAATTATTACTTTTGACAATCGTGTCAATATTTGACCTAGTGCGATTTCCTACACCGTACCAATTACCAACCTACCTTACACAATACAGTACTTACGAGACACGCCATGGGCTTTGATTAGATTTTCATACCAAAATCCTCTATAATTTTAGTAATAAGAAAACACCTACAAAAAAAATGGATTTCAAAAGCTATCAAGCTCAATATTAAAACCCAAAATAATTTTTTTTATCACAAATCACGGCCATAATCCCTAATCACCCGATTAATCCCTTTTAAACCGTTAATATATCACATTAACCCATAACTCACGACCCAAGGGACGTTACTATTTAATTTGTGGAAATTAAAAGAATCCCTCGATCGTAAATCTGTCGGCACTAACTAACATGATCAACGTTATTCTTCTTGTAACATCATTTATAGTGCGATCCTCTACAGTCAGACAAATAAAATCACTCCATTTTTTGAGGGACGGTCGATGATAGATCTTATAAAGGCATTATTCTGAATATTCACCCGTATTAAATAACGTAATTCTTCGGTCTCTGACTACCTTTTGGGAAAAGGGCGCGATTTTATTTACGTATATATCTGGGTACATATAACGCAAAGTAACTAATACAATATTACTATATAATTTGTAGAAATTAAAAGAGTCCTCATAATTTGTCTTACGATCGTTAATCTTTCAGCACTAACTAACATGATGAATGTGATTCTTCTTATAACATCATTTGTAGCGCAATTCTCTACAGTCGGTACTATCCAGTATCGAGAGTTTGACATTTAAAAGGTGCTGCAAAAATAGTTCCTAAGGCGACCGCTAGAGGCGCTGAACAGATTTTCATACAAAAATTCTCAATAGCTAGCCGGTTTTTCATAGTCGATATTAGTAGAGAACGGCGGCGCTACTATAGCGTGATTTTCTACAACTATCGACTATCGACAACCGTCTAGCTATAGAAAAATGGGGTCTATCCCACTAGTCCCGTTGAGTTGTCCCGTGACGGGACAACTGGCACTATTTTGTCCCAGTTGTCCCGTGGCGGGACAAGTGACACTGTTTTGGTGCCAGTTGTCCCGTTGCAGAAAAATCACGGGACTAATGGGACAGACGGAAGGGTCAAAACAACTGGTTCCATTGAGTTGCTGTGTGACAACAGGTACTACTGCTAAAATGGTCTCTGCGAGTTGGCTTTGTGCGAGGGGACGCATGCCTTCCAAAAGTCCGGAACTCCATAGTCCCGAGATGGAAAGGACAATCAAATAATATGAAATTTTTTGTTTCTTAAATGTTTTGGAGTACATTTTTACTTAATTTCTAGTAGATAAGTTGAAATTACATTGTTGAGCCTGTTAACAAGACATTTTTAGTTTCCTTACATTATGTTTTTTCAAGTAGGGAAATTCGGATAAGCATTTTACATTTATGGAAGGTCATAGATATAGACACTCTTGTCAATTTAATTATAAAGTGAAAAGCTTAAATGGTAAAAAAAACTTCTTGTGAATTTAAAGTTTACATAGAGCAGCGTACAATTCATCATCTGCTATCTTACCAAAGTACCAAGTACCTGTTGTCACACAGCAACTCAATGGAACCAGTTGTTTTGACCCTTCCGTCTGTCCCATTAGTCCCGTGATTTTTCTGCAACGGGACAACTGGCACCAAAACAGTGTCACTTGTCCCGCCACGGGACAACTGGGACAAAATAGTGCCAGTTGTCCCGTCACGGGACAACTCAACGGGACTAGTGGGATAGACCCGAAAAATATGATCAACGCCTGTAGCGGGAATAGTAAGAACTATTTTTGCAAAACATTTTAAATGTAAATTCAATACTCGATAGTACCGACTATAGAAAATTGCTTTGCTGGTCACCAAAGACTTTAAGAACATAAACCACTCTTTTTCAGGGAAAACACACCATGGATCTTCTAAGAGCATAATTCTGAATATCCGCCCTAAATAACGCATATATTTAGTTTCTGCCTGTTCCTTTGGGAAAAAAGCATGACTTTATGTATTTTTAACGCAAAATAATTAATACAATATAGTGACGCTAGATAATTTGTAGAAATTAAAAGAGTCCTCATAATTTGTCTTGCGATCGTAAATCTGTCAGCACTAACTAGCATGATTTATGGTGTTATACTGTAGTTTTTTAATGGTTAACCTAGTTGCGAAGTAGTTAAAATATAATGTATCATACAATTTATTCATGCAAATAAATTAAAAATTGTCGGTTTGTTTGAGTAACTCTCCGAAACTGTGATTTGGACAGGACTTTCATAGTTAACAAGTAAGTTGATTTTTAACGGACTTAAACTGGTTGACAGGTAAATAATATAAACAATAAGATGGTTATATAGTTAAGGATTAAAAGAGTTACTAGTTTTTGTGTAATATTTGCCCAAATTAAGACATTAGAGATCGTTTCTCTAGTAAAATTGTTTGAAAAGCTTGTGTGTCTTTTTGAACACGCTTAGCCTGAAATCTACTGAGCCGTTCTGACAAATTCTTTTGGTCATGGGAATCAAAATTAATCCCAAATCTATTATAGACTTATAAATCCTTATATTTTAATTAACAAGTCAAAGAAAGCTTATATCACACAACTTCATACCCAATTTTAATATAACCTTTATCCCTATCACCTTAAAAATTTGGTTAAAAACCCATAAAGAAACTCAAAGTATACACCATAAACATTAATTTAGTTATAATTTACATAAAATTTTCTTCGGATACTATTAACATCACAATATGAGTGTATCATTCGACACTATTTATGCGCATGCGCAGACGTCGCCGCGTCGCCATCTCGTTCATTATGTGTTGACGTTTGATGTTATCTGTCGAGAAATTGAGTTGAAAACTATTTAACAACCGTGAGCTTACTTTTTAAATGTATTTTTAAAGATTACTGACATTGTGTTTGTCTGTGTGAAATTTTAGGTTCGATTATAAAGTCATGCAAAAAGTAGTTTTGGAGTTTTTAAATTTCGGTTCTTGCGGTATCAATAGTAGCCCGCAGTTTGGTAACGTGCCCGATATATCACAAAGGGCGAGCCTATTGCTATATAGTGGACACGTAATCAAACTCCACGCTAAATTGTTAAGCTATTATGAAATAAATTAAATAATACCAATAGCACTTTACCCGAACCAGGAACTGAACCCAATACCTCGTGAGAAGCAGCTGCTGCATTCGTATGAAACATACAAACTTTCTCAAATCACTATATTTATTTTTACACTTTATAAAATGAAATTGATGATTCACACCAAAAGTCCACAGTTGTGTAGAGTGACAACAAACTTATTAGAAGTAGATTGACACTTCGTTATACAAACGTTGACAGCTTATTACCAAAGGAAGATATTAACTACTATAAATGGGACAAAATCTATTGAAATATAACCGTTTTGTAAACAACTTCCTTTAAATTATGGCTTAATATTATTATACAAAATTTCTAAAGCTTTTGAAAAAGCAGTGATGAGTTTTTCCTTACATCTTTTAAACATCTATATTCTGGTAGGCTTGTCGTAACAGGTCTAGCAGTTTTGGAGAAAACGTAAAACAATAACGTTCAAAATATTACTGGCTGCTGGTTGTATGGAATCAGTCCGTATATTAATTTACCGGGTTATGAAAGGGATGGAATACACAATTCGTTTGAAATTGTACTTACTAGAAGTAGCACATATTTTAAGCTAACAAACAAACTCTTGCGCAGATGAATACTTACAATGCAACTGGCCTCACTAGAGATTAAAGATCTTACATTATGCATACGTCAAAATAACGCCTTTTACCTTTGGGGTAGGAAGATAACTTTGAATAATCTAACTTTTAGGTATACTAATTCTACATAAGCACTCGAAATAACACAAAAAACTAATTCAATATTAATGTAAAATCCATTAACTTTTAAGCCTTTGTAATACGGTGTACAGATATAAATATTTTAACGAGTTGACTGTTTATCTGAATAAAACATTGGCTATGTCGAACAAGTTTCACTTAGGAGTTTGTAAGCACTAGGAAGACAGGATTGTTGTTCTCAATCGTATGGTAATGGGGTGGAATGGGTAAGTTTCATGCTATAACACTAGTTTTTTTGTTGATATTAAAAAAAACACAAGAGTATACAAACCTTATTGTTTTGGCCGCCACGGCGGCGTAAATTACCATTGTTCCGTGGTTCAATGGTTGGAAACTTTTGTTATAAGTAACATATTAACATGTTACTGCACACAGTTCGTTCATTGAAGCTCTTATTGATATTGGAATAGGAATCATTCCTTTGTTCTACCATGTCCCACTTTTATAATGTTCATTGTGACCGAATGTTTAAACTTTTGATATAGAACTCCATGTTAGTTCAGTTTATAAGAGGATATCGGTTATGAGACCATTTCTGACATGAGTCGAAGGGATTTGGTTATTATTTTTTTCAGTAAAAGAAGCTAAACCTAAACACTGGGAAGTAAGACATTGTTTTCACCACGCCGCCGTGGCGGCGTGGTGAAAACAATGTCTTACTTCTCCCTTATTCCGAAAAGAGACCCTTGCCTTGGGACGGTAAAGGATTTTTCCCTAAGTCTGGTTAGTGTCCCACTGCTAGGCAAAGATTTCCCCCTTTTTCTTCCAAATCCCCTTATCGGCGGCAAGATCCAATACCACCTTCTCAAATGCGTCCAAGTCATCATCCATTGATTTAATTTTTTTTGGATAGGTATTTATTACACGTATATTTTATGCACGATACCACTTAGGGTTAAAATAGCCTATGCATAGGTACTGCTGTTAAACCAAAATCGTATTCTTCTCTAAAAGGCGAGCTACGCAATTCGACAACATCGGTTAGCTTGAACATTCTCATTATTACACGGCTCAAAGTATCAAACGCACATCAAAGACGATTATGTAACAATATTATGTACATGCATGGATTATTGGCAATAAGCTGTTAATCCCATCGATAGTAAGCCCCTTTCAGCGTGCTTTGAGATAAGTATATAAGCGGGATATACGCACTAAGCATGTGTATAGTTGCCAGACTAATAAACGTCGTTTAACCTCGGATTAGATGTAGTGATTGCCATTTTCTGTTTAAGTTACAAAACATGGATTTAATAAAGCCTGCTTGAAATCAGGAAGTAATTGTATGTACTGTTTTCACAATATGAATATATATAACTGTAAGGTCTCTCTACTCAAAACAGCCCAAACCACTGGACGGATCAGGCTGAAATTTGAAATGCAGGTAGATATCATGACGTGAGCACCCGCTTAGAAAAGATATTGATCAATTCTACCCCTAAGGGGATAAAATCGGGCATGATTTTTTGTAGAAAATTCTGTAATAAGTCATAAACATATACATTGTATACATTAAGTAAGTTTGATTTTCTCATTAGAAAAAATACTTTTCTTACTCCTGGGGTTGAAAAACTTGGTTTTGTGGCTATAGGCCGCGCCATGAAAAGTGAGAGAAAATGTCTAAGTTTTGTAAGTTACATCGCCTGTGCAAACACGTTCAGCTTCTTTTACTGAAAAATTAATACCCAAATCCCTTCGATTCATGTCAGAAATCGTCTCATAACCTACATCCTCTTTACCAAGTATGTTAACATAGACTTCTATATCAAAAGTTTAAACATTCGGTCACAATGAACATTATAAAACTAGGACATGGAACAAAGGAGTTCATTCCTATCCTAATGTCAATAAGAAGAGTACGACTCTACTTTTAACTGTAGTTAATATGTTACTTGTGACTGAAGTTGGATGACGTTAACCGCTTTTATGAAAAGTGGTGATCGATATATATAAAAATGAATGCTATACGTTAGTCTCGCTAAACTCTAATTTTGGTCTTGAATTATTTGTGGAAGTCCAGAGAAGGTGTAAAAGGTGAATAAATTTGAAAATGCGCGGTATTAAATAAAAACAAGAAAGCGTGAGCGGAGCTGCGCGGGACAGCTAGTTGGAAATAAAAATTGTACTAAGGTAAATTAAGCGAAAGTACGAAATCTGATGAAGACGGAACTTTTTTGTGATGAGTTAAGGATTTTATTTCGGACAAGACAAATGCTTTTATTTTATAAAAACCATTATTCTCAATTTGTTTATCTAATCATCAACCTAGGTTCAAACTTGTTTGATCCTTCATAATAATATGACTTTAGTACTATTATCCTGAAAGAAAGCTACTGCTACACATTCTTAGGTGTCTTCGGAACTATTAAGACTTACCACTTGAAATCCTCTATACAGTCAACTTAACAATGTCCCGACAAAAGTTTCACAGCATCTCAAAAGACCTAAGCTAGCAAAGCCTACTTCTCTATATTCCCCAAAATTAAGTCAAATTTTAACCACCCTGTCATGTAGTCTTTTATGTTCATTTTTAATTATTTTCGCAAAGGAGAGCAATCACTGTGAATTGTTTTGTACTGAGTGTGAGTGACGGAGGGTCATCGTGGAGGTCATTAACGTTCCGTGACGGAGTGCTGTGCTTGTCAGTTGTTAATGAGTTTATTACTAGCTGTCTATTAGTAGAGTCATATTACTGTGAAACTGCTGGGCTAGATTTTTTTTCAGTTTAGAGCTTGAGACGGAAGTATTAGCAGATGGGAAGGTAATGCGATTGACGCTATTTGCATATCCATTAAATTTTGTATGCTGCATATTTTGTCAGTCAAAAGTACAGTTTTACATTAGGAAAATAAATCTTAAATTATTTTTCCACTGTATAATAAACAACGTCCTTTTATTGAAAGAAAAATATTTTTAAATTTTTTTAATCATTTTCAAATCTATGCTCATAAAACAACCGCCTCTAACAATACACATCACACTCACCAACAGTCAATCCTGAAAAATACAAATCATCCCCTAACAAAACAGCCCTTACTATAACTCACAATACAACGCACGTTCCTCAATCTCACCACAAATAATCTTCCATCAAAGAAACCCCATAAAGAATCCCATGAAATTTGAAAAATTTTCATCATAGCCCTTCGCCGTACAAAACGGTATCATCTGCGAGGTCCAAAAAGGTTTTGTAATAAAACTGAGCTTTACACGGACACAAATTATATTCGCGAGCGTATCCGCGACCCGGATAAATAATTCATTGATGGGTGTATTCTGACACACGATACTGTAACGATAATGTTATAAGTATTTGTAGTGGTAGGGATCAACGTTCGTACGTCTGTTTGTGTATAAAGCTGACTAACTACTGAACAAATTTTCTCATAAAAACCCAGGATCTAACATAAGCTACTATTTTCAACTAAAAACCGCCAAACTAATACATAATAAATAAATAAATATATTTTTAAGTTTTATCTGATTGTAGCTCACATGTTAAAATGATAAAATAATTACCCTTTGCAAGGAATTAAATATTACATAAATTATAGTGTCGTTTTTGAGCGCAATGTCCCTTAAATAGCTGGCTTAATATATTTAAAAAATAAATTCCCATGTGTTATACAAGTTTACATATTCAACTAAAAACATATTTTTAAAACAATAACATATTTACATAGAGAAAACTTTACAATTACTGTATTTGTACACTAAATTACTAAACTGGGCTCTAGTATATTTAACTATTAACCTTCAAAAGTCGAGTTTTATTTCTAAATTAGCGCTCAGAATTAATTACAAACACTTTTATGAGCGACTGTGCAATAAACTGTCATTGTTCGCCCATATTAAAGTTTTAACGTATTTAAAGATTGATGAACTCGAAGCCTGGTTCATTTCAAAGCTAAACATTTTAGCTACGATAAAAGTAAATATATCTCTTTATTTTGCGTTTGTTTATTTGCATTTATATTAAAATGTTTAGACCAGAACAGCTCAGTAGACGAGAATCGTTCGTTGATGATAATCATGAAAATTTAATATAACAAATTTAGAAAAAAATACCTGTGGTACTTGTATGCGAATGCTGCCGAGTATTCGGTCTCGATTCAATTCTCCTACCGAATATTATATAGTCTGGATGGAATGTTGCGCTAAGTTTAGCCGAAACAATGGAAAATCTCCATATTAGACCGTAAAATAAGAATTTGTTCGATATTAAGTTCTTTAATCATTCTTGTTAAAATCCTAAGACTTATTGACTCAGACAGTGAAAGATTTTGAACGCCATTGAACAACTAAAACCTCCCCATAATGATGTCGGTTCGACATCGTTCCTCACTATACACGCAAATAGGACGAAAAATAAGCGGAAAAACCATTCCAAAGGGATCAACAGTCGCTTAATCTGGACAGAGGCAAGTGAAATATCCCCCTAGTATCGTAATATGAACGTTTTTTGATGCATTACTGTTTGTCGCTAATATAAATACGATTAATGGCAGCAATAATCGGCTCGTACTTTATGGTGACCGTTACGCCATCTAGCGAATGAGTTTGGAAACTGTTTTTAGGGAGATTTGGTTCATAATATATGAGTTCTGGGTTTCGAAGGTCGACGTTTTGTTACCTAATATGGTTATTGAAAGGTTGTTGACTTATTATTTTTAGTAAGTTAAGTGTAGCGTGAAAAGGCAGTATTTGATAGTTATATGTCTTGTATTTGTAGTAGCAATTTAGTTAGCATTTTGGTAATGTCCTAGAGGCTGATTTTATGGCCGCAGATCATTTAAGCACTAATCGAAAGCGTTTCTTTTTGAAACGTGATAAATAGTAGCGAAATCTGGTCACATTAAATAGATAAGCTACGTCCCTATTCCCAACTATTTTAACTCGATTGAAGTAAGGAAAATAATCATAATTAAGCCATTAGCACTGATCAATAGGTTTATACATTTAAACACTCATTTAAGGAAAGCAAATTTCCAATTATACTTTAATCAGTCAGCGTGTAGGCCTTAATATCCCACACATGCCCATCAGTGCGATAATAGTGGGTTTGTCATATTTTATTTTTACAAGTAGTTTATAATAATACTTTGTACAACACAGAATAAGATTTTTCCTAAGTAATAACGTCGGTTTGAAAACAGTAATCCATTAAGATAATATTTCAGAAAGCAATACTTAAAGTTGCACCACGTTAATGCAAAGTTAAAAGCAGTAAGTACGTGTCTATTTGATAAATGTATATTTGTTACTACTAAGTGAAGTTGTTGAGAAATGTGTGTAAGTAAATGACTATTTACTTAAAATGAGTATTGAGTAAATTGGATGTTATTTTAAAGTGTTACTAAACATAGACGTCATAAGAGTAGTATAGTTTGACATTTCTATGGTACCTATTAGTTTTTTTTTGTCGAAAAAAGGGTCTTATGTTTTCCTTTCCTGGAATATAAGCTAAACGATATCTGCCCTGCCAAACATCGCCAAAATATAGGTACATATTCAGCCGTTTTGTCGCAGAAATGGAACATGCCTACAAACACGCTTTTGCATGCACTGTTTTCGTGTTATATTGGTATTTAAGAGAGTAGTTTTGTTTATTGATTTTAAATATTTTCTAATAAGTTTCTTAAAACTATGATACTTTTGAATATAACCTACTTACATAAGTTTACATCCACGAACATTATCTAGCACCAATTTACATCAAAAAGTAAATTTCAGTCCCAACCCATTCAGAATCCGTCCTATACACTAATCTAACTAACCCACTGAAAGCCGCACAAACTAATGGGGTAACACAACTTAATTTCAAATTAATTACGAAACTTGATTCAATACATAGAGACCCGAATTCTACAATCTACATCCCTTTAAGTAAAAGCAACACTAAACCTCTTCTAAAACAAAGAAAGGCGAACTTTCGTCTAAATTTTCTTATGAATTTTTACCATTTTGACTTCCCCTGTGGCGCAGTTGGTAATGTATCCGACTGCTGATCATGAGTTCTCGGATTCGATTCCACAAATATCGTTTTCGTTTTTTTTGCTAATACTAAGCCAATAGCTCAAACTAAACACGTACAAAATCGTGTATTTAAACCATTTATTTTTGTTACACATAAAGAAACATCACAAATACATAACTTAATAACTAGTCAGTATATTTATGTGCAACAAATGGTTACAGCTCAGTATACGCTGTGCTAGGCACAGCACAAATTTTCAGCTGCCCCTAATTTCTGTATTTCCACACAAATCAAAAGCTTAGAACTACATAAATACCACCTAGTAACAATTCCATCAAATCTGGGTGTTGTAGATTACATAGCAAAGTTTCCGTTCAAAATAATAGCAGTTCGTTTGGCCAGTCGTCTCGGGACATAAAGTTATAGAGTAAATAAACAAGACCGAAGCCTTCCAATCTACAAAGTAATTGTCGGATACAGAAAGAATTTCTTTATATTGAGTTAGGACCAATATCTTGGAAGAAGTAACCGCTATTTTCGACTTGGAAACCGCCACGAGTTTCGACCTTGCAACTACGGGCAGTGTAACCTGTGCTAATACCTAAGTGTTTGGCTTTCGCGTTAATTATCGTATAAGTGGTTTTTATAAAAAATACTTTTTTCTTGAGGATATTTTAAAAATTCAATGCGTAGAGATTATGGTTGTCACCATCTTGCATGCGTATCAACTGTCAATACGCACGGATCTTGAAGATTCGAGTCCCAAACGATATAAAATATTGCGTGAATGGTTATTTCGAGTCTAGTTTGACTCTGTGACTATTGCGTTTATAAAAGTCCCCGCGAAATAAGTCTATTGTTTTGTACAAGTACTGTTAAGTAAGAATAAAAAAAGTATAAATGTAAGTGTGGCAAGGGAAGGATTCAGACAGATGCAAGGTCTCTAATAGCAATCTTTGGTCTCTGTCTACACATATGCGAAAAAGGCGGTCTCTGCCTACACCTATGGAAAAAGGCATGATATTATGTATGTACGTTAAAATTGTTTTGGTTTTTATAAAGAATTCTTCTGAATTAATAATTTATTTATTTAACATTATCCAATCTCCAAAAATTTTAACTTCCACATCCTTCGTTTTATAACTCAGTAAGCCAGTCAATGACCTCTTTCATATACAGAAGATGAACTCCAGATACACAGGAATAAGTAACTAGTCGTCGGAGTCGGCACGTGAGAGACTAATATTTGATGTGTCATGTGCTACACATGTGCCGAATATCTCAATCTTACAAGTATGTGAGGCGAGTATGTAATTCTCAGGCGGAATATTCAAGGCTTTTCTCATCAATAAAACGTTGACAGGAAAATTTTGTAGGTGTACTGAGGTTTTAAAAGGAGTTTTCTATAACGTGATAGAGAATCATGTTGAACCAGGTTTTAAAAAGGTAATCCGTAGTATTTTTTTAAATGCGAAAATCTGTCTATAACAGTTATACTACTAAAATACAGGACTTATTTTGATTTTGTAAATTATGCATGATTGCATGCCCCGGCAGTCAACCTATTTTTTTAACAAGTAATGCCCTAATCAGCAGGTCAATATTTCAGCTGCTTGCAATGCACAGGGTAAAAGTTATGAAAATATTTTACATCGCTCTATCTCAAAAATGTCACTTAAATTAAAAACTTGAGAATGCCAACTTATCGCACCCTCTGAACTTTTCAAATTAAAGTCATCCACATCTAGCAAAAGAAGGCCTGAAATTTAATTAAGATATTATTTAAGACTAGCTGACCCGTGCGGCTCCGCTCGCGTGAATGTCGTGCTGTTGCATTCGTTGCAGCTCACTTAGACCTAGATACTTTCAAAATAATATACCTACCTACATGCAAATGCTTTAAAAACTTTTTCGTTTTGACCTATCCTTCTGTCCGTACCCGTCTTCTCTCATGTTCCTGTCGGCGCCCGCGTACCTACCTGCTATGTAGCGTACGCGTATGGAACCGCGCTAAAGTTCTTCACTCGCGAAATCATGTAGGGATCTACGATGATACGGCCGCCCGGCCGGCGCGAACGCCGCGTTAACCATAATTTTATATTCATAAGACATTGTAGATAATTTAATTTTACCTATCATCCCGTCATATGATACATAATGCATAAAAATTTTATTGACATTAAATTTAAAAAAAAATAAAACATAAACCAATAAGGTTGGTGCATGTTGTAAAATTGATTACAACGCCATCTATGATGTGTATGTGTAAACTCAGGTTCATATGAAATAATGCACTTCGAAATAAAATGGATTGCAACGCCATCTATTATGTGTACCTATATGTAAACTCAGGTTCATATGAAATAATGCACTATGAAATAAAATGGATTGCAACGCCATCTATTATGTGTACCTATATGTAAACTCAGGTTCATATGAAATAATGCACTATGAAATAAAATGGATTGCAACGCCATCTATTATGTGTACCTATATGTAAACTCAGGTTCATATGAAATAATGCACTATGAAATAAAATTAATATTAAATTATACAAAAATCTACCCAAAATGTTTAAAAAATGCTAAAAAAGTATTTTGAATCGTAAAACAGTCACAAAAAGTCATTGTATCCGATGAGGTTTGATCCCAAATAAAATAATGCACTATGAAATAAAATTTATATCAATTTCCACAAAAATCTTAACAAAATCCATAGAAAATGTTTAAAAAGTACTTTGAAACGTAAAACAGTCACAAAAAGTACTGTCTCCGATGAGGTTCGATCGCACACCAAAATGATTGTATACGGAACAATATACCAATACGCCACAACGGCGCTTAAGCGTGGTGCCAAAATTATTGCTTATATTTTTATGTTACCTGTGTACGATTTTTACTACATATTTGCAATTTTCTAGAAAATTAAACAATTTTATGAGGTAAAAAGTATCTTAGAAATTGCTCCACTACTTAGTCTATGGATATACCAAATTTCAGTGCATTCTATCCGGTAGTTTTTACGTGATAGTGACACATACAGACGGAGGACAGACAGACAGACAGACAGACAGACAGACAGACAGAAAAGAAAATTATAAATTGCAGATTCGGTATCAGTATCCGTTACTAAACATCCCCCATTGATTTTTTTTTAAATATATTCAATGTACAGAATTGACCTCTCTACAGATTTATTATAAGTATAGATTCTTAGAGCTTTTTACTTCATTAAAAAAAATACTGAATTTTCGACAAATAAATGAATGGAAGTCTCTCAAGAATGTCAAATCCACTTAACTTAAAGATATCGCTTGCCCAACCCGTAAATCGAACCTAAGACCTCATGCACAGACTTTTTAAAGATTTTCATGAAATTATGAAACTTATCTTTAATTTCAAACTAAACGTTTAACTTAACCTCAAAACGTCGGAAACATTATAATATTCACCTCTAGATGGAGCCAAGACAAGTCAGTAGGAACAATGACGCGTCAAAAGGATGTGAGGTCAGGAAATGAAGACCTCAGCTGCTCACCAATTACCACAAACAAGTTAAGTACCAGTGGATTCATAATAAAAGGTTAGGATACCTTAAATTACCTTATTTATTTACCCGACGCCGACGTTCTGTTCGAATGGGTGGCGAATGATGACCGTGGGCTGTGACAACTATGGTGACGGCTGGTTAAGTCTTTAAAAACTGAAACATTTGTCATATGTATAAAGTTGTAAAAAGGTTAATGGTTTCATTAAAATGTGGACCAACTGCAGGTTACTTTCAGGCAGTGAAGACGCAACCATAGATAATGTGCAAATTCCCCTGAATTTACTAATTTCAACATATCATTTTTAACAAAAGTAAATCATATCCTAACCAACAAGGCCTTTGTTTTATATCATAACTGTCAAACTAGCATTCCCACCATTTTCCCGCAGTCAAATTTGACAACTCCCTAACGACAATTTACTTTTGCTTTACTTTGATTCGTAAGTATTGTGGGTAGTTAAATTTCTGAATGTCCAACTGCTAAATACAGTGATTCTGCATTTGTTCAAGTTTCACAGCTGGAAATATAATTTCCGTTGTGCTAAAACTTGCGGTCGAGTTTACGCCATTTTGTTTATTAACTTTTTTTATGCAAAATGTCGTCTTCCTGTTTCGTCACTTTGAAGATTGTTTTGATTTGATAAATGTTTTACTACAAGAATGTTTTATTGCTTAATATAAGCACATTTACTATGGAAACTTACAGTACAAAATTCTTTGTAAGTATAGTTTTACAGCAGTTCTCTCAATTAATGTTATTGTTCTATAGGCATAGGTTTTCTCTATTCTCTGAGCTCCATTACTACTAAACGGCAGTGCTTTTAATTGACTGTACGTAATATGACCCGTACATATAAAATACATTTTCTTCTTTACAACATACATATGAAAACCATCGGCGGCAAAAATTGTAGCTCTTTCACTAACTATTGAACAGATTATTATGAAACTACGCTACTACACGCGGTTTATACATTAAAAGAACACAAAAACTTTTACCACTAACCCCATTTTATACTTCAGAAACTAATATCGTACAACACATTACAACTTAGAACATATTTCAGTCTTAAAACCCGCAGTAAAACGTTTAATAAGTCAATCTTACCGCACAAAGAATTTAATCAGGAGATAGGTCCGGTTTTTATTCGTTTGGCCACGGCCAGTTTCTTTGTGCGGCTCATATATTGGCTATAAGTTAGGCAGATAAACTGGCTAGAGAATGGACCACTCGGTAAATAACATTGACCGTGTATCTCTATAAAAGAAAGGTTTTGTTGAGATGAAAACTGTCGACCTTGCACGTTATTAGGCAGTCGTTTTTTGGGAAATATTCTCGCGCGGAGATTGAATCTTATGTGGTGGATTTTTACGAATACCTAAATAAAAAATCAATAAAAATAATGTAATTTTATTTATGAATGACCCACATATTTTAAAGGAATATGATTTCCAGTAGAAATCTAAGCAGTGCAATCGGCAATGATATCGGCTATATAAAAGTACACCTACACTTACTATGTTTTTAGATTTTTCTTAAGCTCTCTGTATGTAGTGAAAGATCTACATACTTATTAGGCTGGGCTGTGTAAAGCAGGTGTAATCTGACTCGAAACATAAGACAATCCAAGGTAAAAAGTATGTTTTGCGTTAATTCCCTTGTAATATTCGATAGTAGTGTACATTCTCACTGATTTCTCAAAAAGCCCGAAAATGGTCTCATAAGATTTTACCTCGCTTTTATACATTTATAGTCTTTTTATTTGCACCAAGTTTTCAATTACTCGGCGAGAAGTCTAAAAGGATGCAACACAAAGGCTTTGCAACGAGTATGGTTGGTATTTTCTCGTAAGATAACAATGCAAGCGTAAGATGCGCTTCACTGGCGGAAGCCATTGTTAAGTGCAGTGTAGGGTTTTATTAGAACTGTTTGTATTTAGTATAGCCTACTTATACGATTGTTGTGAGTCTATCTTTTCGTATTTAGTAGATACAACGGCCACGCGCATCGATCTCTGAGGTTAAGCTAGACTGCGGTTCATCTATGAATGTGTGACCATATTGAAAATACTGAGTTCCTCCGTGTTTCAGAAAGCACCGTTAAATTGTGGGTCAAAATATGTTAGATTAAAGCAGCATCACAAAGATCTTTGACAGTCACAGTAGATACATCGAGTATCGAGAGTTTGACATTTACAATGTACTGCAAAAATTGTTCTTATGGCGCCTGCTGGAAAGAAATTATATTAGGAATTTATCTATAGCCGGTAGTGGTAGAGAATCGCGCTTCAGGTCGCATGCTATCATCAAAAAGTTTATATTGGGTTATCAGTTACCTACACGAAAAAGATATCAAAACACCCAAAAAGCTTTTAGAACAAAGCCTAAAAGGTTGTAATAGTCAGACAATAGCACATCGCAATTAGGTCACAAGTTGGCGCGCAATTAATTCCTAAACGACTGCCTCTACGTGTCTATGGTACAAATTGAAGGAGGCTCGCTATCTGTCCGGTGTTTAGTGAAAATGGCGGAAAGAATTATCTTGTTAACTATTGTGTACGGATTTCTTTATTTTGAATTAAACTAAGATCTATATTTTCTAGTTTTGAGAACATTATTACGATAGAATCTATTACATTCTATCTATTAAACTGTTATCCAAGATTAAGAGTATTAAAAATATATTATTATGTTAAATTGAAAAACGAAACGTAGTTCTTCAGTTGATCTGAAAAGTATTATTTCGCCCAGTAATACAAAAACTAATAGAACTAGATTTTGATACATTACTACATTTTTTTACATAATATTTTGACTTTGTGGGACCTGCTTAATACGTACACCAGATAGGAATAGCGACATGGAGGAAAAAGGGGACTGTGTCCAACAGCGAAACGCATCCAGAGTTTAAAAAATATCGACTTGCCTACCTTAAACCCAAATTTTCTAAAATTCGCCCGCCTTGTGACTATTTCTATTGCACAAACGATCACTACAGAACAACCGCATCATTCCTTACACCCCATAAACAAGCAGTAACAAATAGCCAGTATTATCTATATTAGGCGTACAATTAATATAACAGTGTTGTAAGCGGGTCGTGTCCACACAATTGGCCGGCAAGTAACCGTCGGGGTAAAGCCTTTGAGATCGCGATAAAGTATGCTGAGCCTACCTCTGTCAGTGCCGTAATTAATAGCTTGGATCATCTTTAGTTGGTGTTGTATTGCTATAGGAATAATACATAAGTATTTAAGTGTAAATAGTTCTGTAGTGGTCCCAACATTTTCGTAATAAACTAGGGGGTATGTTCTTATATGCTCTAAAGTTTTATAAATAATAGTAATAATTTGCTGAAATATGAAAATACCAGTTAAATTATTTATTTACAGGAAAAGGACATATTTAGTTTCTACCATTCTAGACGATTTTTCTTAAGTGTTAAGTGCCTTTTTTCCTAATTTTATTACAATCAAACACATAATTAAAATTGTACTTAGGTATGTCAGCATAACCTTTCTTCCAAATATGATGGAGTCTGCTTCCAGTATTTTAGGTACCTGTATGAAACGACTGCCTATCGGGCCTCCACAACCCAAATATGGTAGGTACGTATAGAAAAAGATATCTATATTCCTCAAAAGAAATCATAACCTAAGTTTTTCGTCGTAAAACGTTTCGTATTGAAAGTTTTCCATTGTGTTCCGAGTGGCCGGTTCACATACAGACACATTAACCCGTTTTTCCCTTCATTTAGTTTAATAACTTGCGGTGTGGAACACATACGTTACAATTTTTCCTTTATTGCCTAATGGACGGGATATTTCCATAAACATGCTGGTTTTACTCTAAATATTACGATTGTTGTGAATGTGTAGTGTAACTTCCTACATTTTAATGTGAGAAATTAATAAAATGTACCTAATTATTTTCATATCTTCAGGGCGTTTTGTGCTAAATAGGTATCTGATTTTATTTTTGTTATTGTGTTATAACGAAATTACATAAAAAACGTGTATTAAAAGGGCAAATGTTAAAAAAAAGTCATAATTTAGACTTTTTGTAATAAGTAAAATAAATTTCAGGAGATTTTTCACAACCCTTTCGTTTCGGTGTACTATTCTTATGGGAACAGAACGAAAATCTGAACGTTAAATATCCGTGAAAATTAAAATTATGCTCTTCTATCAACGTAAGTTCATTAATAGACACTTAAGTAACCATAAGATTAATCAGCAACATTTTCCCATGATAAATATTGCTCATAGACTCACGACAGCCATGTAATAGGCTGTCAGCGTAACAAATGATCGAATAACGACAACACTGGCCGCATTCCGCCATGTTGGGTGAAAATTGGCGGGAAACACGCTTTGGCTTTTAATGTTATGCGTGTGTATTATATTATTTATAGCCGCCTGAGATTTTGTGACTTAGTGCTCCTTGACGAAATAAAATATAAACGAATTTAGTTTGGCTACATTAGGAAGGTATTTTTTTACCTTTACTTTTTTCATTCTTGTGATGACAATTAGTTTCTACTTTCAACAAACTTAAAAAAGGAGGAGGATAATATTTTTTTTTTTGGAATGACCAATTTCAATGTTTCTTTTTTATTTGAAATATTATTCGTAGTTATTATATAGGTAACGAGATTTTTTTGAGATGTCCTTAAAAATGCATCCTTTTACATACATTCATACGTTGATGATGGTCAGGTTTATGGTTTTATGCTGCTCAGATGTGGTTTGTCTTTCCCTGATAAAAAAAATGGCAGTTTGGGGATAGATACATGTAGCCAGATAGCTTTAGTATTATAATAATCCAACTAGGTAGGTATTTCACTACCGATTATTATGGACAAAGGAGATACATAACATGATATAAAGGATTCTTGGCCTATATCCGTAATGTCCTAATTGTTCTAGGCAACTGTTATCAGATTACAAATGAAATATGGCAACTATTAGTAGTTTCTCATTACTTTTGTACATAGATACTAGACTGAGATTGAGAACTATAACATAAACTAGTATAATGAAGCATTTAATACCAGGCGGAAAGGCATGCCGAACAACGGGACAGTAGGTTTTTAAATATACACACTTATAAATAGTAATTAATAGTTATTATGTAAATATATTAAGATTTCCATGTCTGTAGGTTATTCTTAAGATTTTACATTTAATCCATACTAATATTATAAATGCGAAAGTAACTCTGTCTGTCTGTCTGTCTGTCTGTCTGTCTGTCTGTCTGTCTGTCTGTCTGTCTGTCTGTCTGTCTGTCTGCTACTCAATCACGTCTAAACTACTGAACCAATTTGCATGAAATTTGGTATGGAAATATTTTGATACCTGAGGAAGGACATAGGCTACTTTTTACCCCGGGAAAATGACGCATTTCCCAGGAAAATTCAGAAAATTCAACGAAGTCGCGAAAAATCAATATTATAATGACATTGAATTAACAATATTCCGTTGCCATGGCAACTGTTTTAATGGCGGATATGTCTAAGCGCGATTTCGTTATACTAAGAGATATATATATAAATAATTTTGAGAATATTTTTGGTGAAAAAGAAGCATATTTTATATCATCACGCTACGACCAATAGGAGCAGAGTAGGTAACAGTAAAAAGTGTTACAAAAACATGGAAAATTCTGACCCATTCTCTCTTATGTGACGCAAGCGAAGTTGCGCGGGTCAGCTAGTGTATCTATATAATGTGAAGCTTATTTTTAAACTTACGAAATTTATTCTAATCGACTTGTATCCGTAACTTTAGTAGCATTTCTTAAAATATACATTTGAGTGTATCAAACGCCAAAATAGCCTGTAGTGGCGACATGAGAGGCAATTAAATTATACCGGTAATGCGTTCTGTACCTTGATTCTCTACCACTATCGACTACCGACAACCAGCTAGCTATCGAATTTTGACATTTAGAATGTACTGCCAAAATGTTTCCTACGACACCCGACAGAGGCGCTGATCAGATTTTCATACAAAATTTCTCGATGACAGTTCGGTTGTCGGTAGTCGATAGTAGAAGAGAATAGAGGCACTGAAGAGCTACGTCAAGTTCACAATACTATGTTGAGAAATGTTGAGATTTTACTTAAGTTATTTACTTGGACCACAAGAAAATATTGCAGAATTATTTATGAACACAATATTGAAAATAATAGCTATTTTACTTAGTGACAATGTTTTAAACACAAAGTTATGATAATATTTTTTTAAATAGATTATGTATACGTACTTTCTGGTTTTATTGTTAAATAGTTTTCATTTGTACTTAAATAAAAATATTTTATAACATTACAGACTATAGTCAATAACCATAGATCTAGTTTTCTTTCCTTAACACTAACGCATCGATTTCGTATCAAGTAACAACATTTTAATATCAGTCAACCAATATAAAACCTTCAAAAATGAGCTAGAGAGCAAATTAACTTTTCTTAATGTACAATTCTTCTTTCCTTTCGAGAGCCAGCTTGAAGACCAGCTCAATAACTCTTTGGTAGCCTTTTCGATCGTGGTAAGAAATCGTTCCACTAGACTACATAATTTTCATCAATGTTTTGTACCCAACCTACTTACAATTCTTACAAAGGCCCTATTATACACACAACAGTCCTAATCTTGTGATATTTATCGTCGTCTTTAACACAGACATATTATCTAAATGGTGGGGAAAATTACAACAATCCCAGACTTCACCACCAGCGCCGTGTGCCTCTGTTACCGGCAGATTGATGAACACGATTCAAGACAAGGAAAGGATGTTTTTATTAATTGTTCATTTTATCACAATAAGAAATATTAAACGCATAATCTTCACTTATTATTGTATCGTGGAGACTTTTGCAAACAAAGGATTTTGTAAGTATAATTCGATACAGTTTCTCATTACATTTTTATATCCGCAATTTAACTTGATTTTAGGGTAAAAGCGGGACTCCATTAAGTCTCCGATGTCGATCTGTCTGTCTTTCACGAGTATTTTTCTCATTAACCATGATAGTTATCTATACTAATCTATACTAATATTATAAAGCTGAAGAGTTTGTTTGTTTGTTTGTTTGTTTGTTTGTTTGTTTGTTTGTTTGTTTGTCTGTTTGAACGCGCTAATCTCAGGAACTACTGGTCCGATTTCAAAAAATATCTCAGTGTTAGATAGTCCACTTATCGAGGAAGGTTATAGGCTACATACCATCACGCTACTACCAATAGGAACAGAGTAAAAATGTTACAAAAACGGGGAAAATTTTGACCCATTCTCTCTTATGTGACGCAAGCGAAGTTGCGCGGGTCAGCTAGTAGTAACTAAAGCTAGATTAGCTAGACTATTAAAATTTTCACAGATGATGTATGTATTTGTATAGCTGCTATAATAAATTTAATACGTAAAAAAGAACTGTGCGCCATGCATGCAACACAATAGTTAAGTTGTAAGAAAATATTTGTTTTGCTGTTTTTATTGACAAACCTCTTCCAAGTTTAAACAATAGAAATCTCTATCATGTTATCTAATAACATTATTGTACGAAAATATAAACAACTAGCTTTTACTCGCGACTTCGTCCGCAACCTGAATTTTCCTATGGGAATGAGTCATTTTCCCGAGGTAAAAAGTAGCCTATGTCCTTTCTCGGGTATCAAAATATCTCCATATCAAATTTCATGCAAATTGATTTCGTAGTTTAGGCGTGATTGAGTAACAGACAGACAGAGTTACTTTCGCATTTATAATATTAGTATGGATATAGCGAATCCTCAACGAAAACCTAGTACCTAAGAAAATAACACATTCATACACAAAAGCTCTCCATTTGGCACAGTTAAGAACAATGTCGTGTTTATCACCAGTTATATTCCGCTACACGTGCAATTAATTCCACATAGAAGAACATACGGTTTATTACTCGTTAAAATATTAACATTATCTCTCAAGTTTGGCAATATTATGGAACTTTATTTAAAGGTCAATAAAGATCCATTTTGTAAAGCAGTGGGTGTATCTACTGAAAGAATTTAAAAAAAAAGTCGTCATGTTATATAACCATAAACAATAAAAAGTTAAAAAAGAGTCTATGCTATTGTGCCATGGAATGTAGAAAAGAAAAGTATAAAATTCATAACAACTAAGTATAGGGTGTCCGGTGGCAGAATTTGGATTTCAAAATCAGATAATAAGAAAACTACGAAATATTTATTTTAATTTCAATGACAATAATAAAGCAGGGAAGTGCGGGTTTTATTTCTTAAAAATTATGTCGTCCAAATGTTGACCGTTACGTCGGACATACTCTTGGAATCGTGCTTCAGTATTCCGCGCCACTCGCTGGAGAAGAGACGTCGGGATGCCATTCACCTCGCGAACGATATTTTCTTTTAATGCTGAGATGGTCGGGGCTGTTTCATAAACTTTACTTTTGAGGTACCCCCACCCCACCCCCCACCAGGTCGCCAGATCTTACTCCGATGGACTTTTTTCTGTGGGGGTACCTCAAAAGTAAAGGTCAGCCCCGCCGACCATCTCAGCATTAAAAGAAAATATCGTTCGCGAGGTGAATGGCATCCCGACGTCTCTTCTCCAGCGAGTGGCGCGGAATACTGAAGCACGATTCCAAGAGTGTGTGCGTCGTAACGGTCAACATTTGGACGACATAATTTTTAAGAAATAAAACCCGCACTTCTCTGCTTTATTATTGTCATTGAAATAAAAATAAATATTTTGTAGTTTTCTTATTATCTGATTTTGAAATCCAAATTCTGCCACCGGACACCCATGAAGTTAACTACCTAGTTCAGTAATTATTACACACATTTATGACAATGTGACACTTATTTACTGGAACGTGAAGTGTTTACATTACTGCTAATATAGGTTTGTTTTGTTGTTTTCTAAGTATTTTTTACTCTGATATTTAATTTAAATATCCTCACTGTTAATGCGGTACTTTTAGCATCGGAAATCGGCGATTTGGTCACTATTCAGAAGCTATGCAGCAACAGAGCATCTCGCCCCCGCACACTTAAAAAAAACAATTGCTTTTTGGAAACTAGACTTAGTAATAAGATTTCCGTATAGATATTATTATACCTCATAGATAGCCGTTCCACGGCTATAAGTTAAACTTGTTAATAGTGACAGTTGACTAACTACTAAATATCTTTAACTGGGATCATAATAGATACTCGTACATAGGTATATATTTACCAAACTATTTTTAGGTGTGTAAAGGGGTAGGTTTTGTGACTTAGGAGCCGGATACCTGAGTTTTTCTGCACCCGAATTCATAAATATTACTGTTTCTACAACATGATGATGTTTATGATTTTGATTTACAAAAATGAAATATTGTAAAAACTGAAAGCTACTTCTACTGATTTACTCTGTTATATAAGTCATTTAATCAGTACCTTATAAAACTCCCATAAGCAAAACCAATTGAAAATGACATCTAAGTACATAAAAGGTTCCAGTATCACGTAGCAACAGTAGAAACGTATTCTTTTGTTAACAAACACATAAGGCAAGTAACCAACCATGGCGGGCTGAGAGGATGTCTAATGCGCGCCGTGGTGGCCCATTGTCGAGCCCCGCTGAGACAATCGAGTTAGTTGACGAAGGCCTTATACTTATGTAACCGTTACTTAGATATTATAAGTGTGTTTTTGTTTATCTTTGTACAGTTATCAGCATCAATACTCAAGTAATTCCAATTAAACGTATATGCGATGAAATTTGGTCTGTTTCTTACCGCAGAGTAGTTATGACTTCAAATTACTTACCTGTACTTAGTTGTTTATTGTTTATGATCAAAAATATTGAAATATTTTCGGAAAATTGCCCAATTTTACCTAATAAATGTAGCGGGTTATTTACCTAGTAAATCAGGTAAAGTTAATATAAATGTAACGATTTGATTGACACAACAAACCTAAAACAACTATAGTTTCTTTCTATTATGGTATCGATTTGGAATTGTCATGCAAATAGTGTTTCCTTAAAAACTAAAGAACTGACTCAGGGGTAATCATTTATCGGAAATATATACCAAAAATAACGCGAAGATATTTCGAACTCCGCCTACGAACGCAAGACAGAACAGATGTAAATAAATCATGTGTCAATCTATTTACAGTAAACAGAGATATTCCCTCGAGGTTTCTTACACTATTCACTTTTACCCGCGGTTTCGTACGCCAAGAAGAAACCCGATAAAGCTACTATCACGGTAAGGTTTAAGGTCTTCTTACGTATCAAACGTAAGAAGACCTTAAAAAACTAAAGCGCAGTTTTTGGAGTGTTAAGTCCTTAACTACCATCCAGTATTAAATCATTTAGTGATTTTGTTTCAACATGGCTTAGCAGTCGAAAAATTACAATATCAACTATAAAATAATAATTTATATTAATAAATAAAACATTTTGTATTTATTTTTAATTAAAACTGTGTTATTGGCAGAATCGGGCATAAAGCTAAGATGGCAACCTAGTTAAACTAAGAAAAATACATATTATCATATAGGTCTTGAGTCTTTCTTAGCTAGAAAGACTCAAGACCTAACCTCATTCTCAGTGATGGAGCACAGAATACTTTCAAGAAAGATTCCCTAGCCAAACAAAAACACAGCAACGGAGTAAACCTTGCCAAGCTTCGTCTAATGCCTGGTTACTGAGGCACATTTAGCGGTAGTTTATCTATTCAAACTGTTATTATTATATGAGTTGAAACGTTATTGAATAGACAAACTACTGCTAAATATACCTCAGAAACCGGGGGTTAATTGTTTCAAGAATTAGCAGCGTAACAAACATACAAAAATTTACTTTTGCTTAAACATAAGTTATTAGTATGTATTTGAAATGTAACAGGTATATCGGAATGCGTAGACACCGTATATAATGTGAAGATTACGATGAAATTACTTTCTCATGTAAATCCTCGAGAGGACTGACATGAAAGCACCAGGTGTAATATTTTCATCAAGTTGTACGTGCTGTCTGTACCTTTCTTAACTTGTTTATTTAAGATACATAAGTATGTATTGCTTTATATTTCCCGTCAGATAATACTTGAATATGAAAGTCTTATTAAAAAGGGATTCCATGTCCTTTCCCGCGATTATATTCATTACTACTTACTGTTTGTAAAATATAATTTGAATTGGTAAAATTGTATAGACATGAGCTCGTTGGAAGGTGTATCGACTACACGCCATGATCTTCACCATTTAACTTTGTAAGTTTAATTTGATATAGCAACAAGCCGATGCCCTAAAGATAAAAAATACACACAAAAGACATAGGTAAGTAAGTAAAGCGACGACTGTTCTTAGTGGAATAGCTAGATAGGCCGGGGCACTGGTGCAAAAAAAATAAACTATAGGGCCCTGTTTTTGCACCCTAACTAAAAGACAAAAAAACAATTATTTGATGTTATTCAATTAATATTCAATTATTGAACAATTATCATTCCGGTTGCATCACACCGCCTTGCCATACCGTAGGTACGCCACTGCCGGTGCTCCTATATTTCACCACTTGCACTCCAAATGGCTTACTAAAAAAATAATGGCGGAGTTTCTTTCTTTTTAATAATGTAATGAAACAAGCTGTATAACATCAGTCATTTATTTATCAGCGGCGAACAGCCGCGGCGGCGTCAGCCTGTGAATTAAACACCCTATACGCACAATACTCCATTATAGACAAAGTCAGGGGGTAAAATATCTTCGCCGGGATCTGCCAGGTTATGAAATATGACATGACAGCGCCAGCCGCTGTGTACCATCCCCACTCATTGCTATTCTTATGGGAGTAGTAGCATAGAGAGATGACATTGCAAGCGACCATTAGATGACCTAAATGTGGATTGTCTTGGCCAGCCAGAGCAAGGGCGAAAGGGATCACTCCTGATAGTAAATGCGCGGAGCAAAGAGCCTGGTCCCCTTTGTACAGGTCCGCCATTAGACAAGGTAACGCGAGATATTTAGACGCTTTCCGACTGAGCTGGTAGGCTGATGTGAAGTCGTTGTTGAATGTGCCGCCTGTAACAAAAATATTCGATTGTTCGAGAAAGATTTTTCATACAATACCTGTCAAGAACGTCAGTTTTTTTTAACATGACCTATGAGACAATAAATAAGAGGTAGATTCGTAAGACAAAAAAATTAGGGAATCAAATATTTCAGTTGTTATTATTTGGACTAAAATATATAATTCAAAGTTTTTTTTGTCATCGCATGTCTTTATAGATCCTGAGGCTACATAATATATTGAAATTAGACTCCTATGACCCTTTTCCATATTTTTGATATACTAATATGTAGTACAGCTCAGGGCTAGGGTAGCTGAAATAGGTTTCCACTTTAAAACAGGCTTAAGTTTTGTAGTAAGGCTTGCCCTTCACAAGAAAGAAATATAAGTTCTATTTTAACACAGAACGGTTGCTGATTATTTACTTAAAGCGAATATGTAACACGGCGCCATATTGTTTTGAACTAGGAACTCCCGATTCTATGGAGCCAAGCTTCCAACCTCAACTTACAATAAGTATTTCAACTTTATACCTCCACAGTCCTTAATTCAGAATTCTGGTGGGTAAATTAATACTCCTGCTACTTACTTTGGTAGTGCAAGAAGCCCAGGATTCCGTGAATGAAGAAATTCGCGTGCATTCCCGGGTGGGTAAAGCTTTTGCCCGTTGCGCCACTGACCCCCTTCCCAGCCATGCAGCACAGAATGATGTGCGCCAATGACGTGTTAACATTATCATCTTGTCCCATAGGACTTCACTCTACTTATATAAAAAATATTGTAAAAGAAAATATCTAAAAATGTATCAATAAACTTGCTATACAAAATGTCATTGCCCTTTACAAAAAAAGAAAATCGCTGTCAAACTGAAAACAGATTTGAAAAAGTTGAAATCAGTGTGGCAATAAATCTCTTTGGACAAGAAAAGTTCTATCGAAATGATAAGGTTGTATGGCCCAAAGAGGTACCATTAATACAAAGAGTTAGATAAGTTTGAAATGAAATTATACTTGAGAAGCATCCGGATGACTTACATACCATGAACCACCCAGCATACTTCCTTAGGTACATAGGTACCTACATGTGGATTGCTATCCTCGCTCTAACTTTTTGAGAGTGGTAAAAGTGTAAAAACCTATGTCAAAATTATACCTACGATCAAAGGAAACCTAGGATAAAACCTTTATAAGAATCGTACAGTTTTCGTTTCGAGGTTTTCGTTGGGAAATACCAAAAATGTTAAATGCTAAAATAGAATGCAATTTGATTCACACTCTATTCGTAAATTTTACACACTTTAGTGTTTGAAACAGGAATTGTATTTGTTTCGTAAGAATTAAACTGAATTTAACTCTAGAATTTTCTAAAACGTAAGAAGAATATAAGAATGGCACTAGTAGTCACTTTTCTCAATAGATGGCGTTACTAGTATTTTCGTTGAAATGGATAATGATATCTATATGTATACAATTAAATATGGACATAATGTTTTTCAAAACGTTTTTTAAAAAATAGTTCAATATTATTTACCTACTAACAAAAAAAAACTTTTTTAAAATTCTATTTCACATTGGCAGAAAGAGACATTTCCCATGCCTCAAAATAACAAGATGGAGGAAGTCGAAAATTAAAAATAAAATACAAGCTGCCATTTTGCTGCATTTGAGTTCAATAGCGTTCGTTTTTATGATAATAACGTAATTTTACTAAAATTCAGTTTGTAAAACATATTTAGTGTGTGAAATTTAAGATCAAAGCAGCGTAACAAACATTGAAATGGCAGCGAGCGACTCGGGAACGGATGAGTCACTGTATCCTATTGCGGTGCTCATAGACGAACTGAAAAATGAGGATGTACAGCTTCGTTTGAATTCTATCAAGAAGTTATCGACCATCGCGTTGGCCCTCGGTGTGGAGAGGACCCGGTCTGAGCTGATTCCATTCCTAACGGAGACCATTTACGACGAAGATGAGGTTTTGCTCGCCCTCGCCGAACAACTTGGTGAGTACATCGTAAAAGTTGAAAATATGGTTAGAATACCCATTTCTGCTAGAAAATCATGCTAGTTTAGTTATTTGCCACCCAATTGAGCTAAGATCAAAAGTTTACATGCCAGTTTTGTGGCTAAAATCTTTGTAAAGTCGAAAAATGGAGGATTATGCTTTTATTCGTAGATAAACTAGTTTACACGATGACATTTCCGAGACATTTTATTGTTTTCTTGTAAATACTGTTATCTGGGTACCTACACACTTATAAAACAACTTTGAGAGCTTATTCCTTGGATAATGATGCATAAATATTACTTTTATTTGCTGATTGTAAAAAACTTGAACCTTACTATATTTTTCATTGCATTACATACATTGGTAGTATCAATAATATGTATATAGACATGATATTTTCATGCAAGCAAGGCCAGTATTGTGATAAACATAATACAAATATATCAGTGCAAAACTATGTTTACTCAATTCACTTGAAACATACACCAAGAACTTTTGCAATAACTGTTTTTAATAACCCTTTCATAGCGGTTAGGTGCAGCTAATAGATTCCTTTTTTAACAGTAATTGGCATGTAGATGATAGTATCTGTCCATTATAGGAAACATATACACTAAAATGAACAGAAGCTTAGCAGTTTTTGCTGTGAAAGCGTCACAGATAGGCAGACATGGTTATTTTTTATATTTATGGTGATAGGTATGAACTATTGTGTTCAAATTATGTTTTTTTTTTGTATTGAGTAATATTCTGGTGATTGCAACATAATGAGGAAAATAATAAAATGTTGCAAAATGCTATGAAATTATCTAATTGTGGAATACTACTAACAGTTTGGGTATATACCTTATATTCACTTACTGTAACTATGCTTACAACATCATTTATTACATCAACTGATTTTACTAGAAAACTTTTAGTTTTGTTAAATTTTACATGTGCCATATAAGTGCCATAAATAAGAATGAGTTTCTGACTCCTGAATATATTGAATCATAATTGTATCATGCATAGTAAATTAGGTGATATAATGTGAGAGAATGAGACCCCCATACATAGAGCAAAATAATAGAATTTATAGGGTTTTAGATTTGATAGTGTAATATTTTAAGGGAATCATGAAAATATAGGCTTCACTTCTTTATTTAGCTACATGTTTTCTTGGTATTTCCCTATAATGACAACAGATCTTTCACACTGTCTAAACATTAAATAAAACTTTCAGGTAACTTCATCAACCTGGTTGGTGGTGGTGAGTATGCCCACTGCCTGCTCCCACCCCTGGACTCTCTGGCCACTGTTGAAGAGACTGTAGTCCGTGACAAGGCTGTTGCGTCACTCAGAGCTGTAGCTGCTCATCACACTCCACAAGCCTTGGAGCAGCACTTTGTACCGCTAGTACAGCGTCTTGCTGGTGGTGACTGGTTCACATCCAGGGCTTCAGCATGTGGCTTGTTCAGGTAAGAAAAATTTGGCAATCAAGATTTGCCACAGACTTTATGAGTTGAAGATGTGTTTATAAGAATGATATTAAAGTGTCTTCTCTAGTTATACATAGTAATCCAAGAAGGCTTAGTTGGCTAGGCAGCCTTTAATGGATGACTTTGAATTTTAGTATAAATTGACTCTTCTAACATTGATAATAACTTATTGTAAAATATTGTGACTTAGACAGCTTTTATTTTTTATAATATAATCTCACTATATAGTCTTACTCACTCAAAATAATTTTGAAGGTATTTATTTACATATGGAAGAAAGATCTTTTAGGTGTCCTTGATTCAAAAAAATAAACACCAGTCATATAAAATTGTGTAAGAAACAGGCTTATGGCTTCTTTCACAATGTTTTCTTACTTGCTAAATAGTCAAAGTACTACATTTGACCTTTTAGTTATCAGTTTCATCTATGCAGTATGCATGTCTCTACATTATAATACTACCTACTTACTTATTTTACATAAACTATTCATAAGCTTTCATAATGCTATTTGCTTTATTTGACTCAAGGCTGTATTGCAAACATGTACTTTACAAACATGCCTTAATTCTGGGGGATTATACAGACTGTACTACTATGTCATGAACAGCTAATTGAACTACCAACTCTACAAATGTGTCAAAAAATGTGATTAAAAGTAGATCCATAAAATTAAAAAAAAACTGCATTAAATCATTTATTAATTTTCATAACACATGTAGAAGAGAGTGAGAGTTATGAAAACAATGACGATGCAGTTCGTAGTGACCTGAGTTTAGTTATGTGAACCTTAAGCTATTATAGCTGCATATAGATAACAAACATTGTAATGTATGGTTCATTTGTCTATTGTCACTAATGTTCACATTTTTAAATCCTTCTCTGATCTATACAAGTAATGCTTGCATATACTAATTGCTATTAGTAATCAAAAACATTAATCACTCTATGAAGTTGATTGATATCACAATTTTCCTATTCTAAATATTTAACTAGTCATGCAGAACATTCACATTTCAGGAAACTGAAAGTGAATGGTGGCTACAATTTGTTTCAATTTACACACAATCCATCTCACTGATATTACAAATGTGATATTTAGTGAGGAGGATGTGTGATTGCTTCTTACACTTTCACACATAAGCAACTGCACAGATTTCGATGACATTTGGTAGACAGATAGTTAATAACATGAATCAAGACATTGGATAATTATTTTTGTAGGTAATATTGAATAATATTTACCCTGGATAATATATTTACCAGGACGGAGTGGTTGACAGGAGCTTGTATATCAAAATGATGCAAACATAGTTGTATGTGAACTGTTTGTACCTAAGTATCAGACACATAAGCAATAAAAAGATTTACGTCTACAAAAAAACTGAAATATTGACTTGATTTAACAAATGATCTTGATATTCCAGCGTATGTTACCCGCGTGTATCGGCCCCGGTAAAGGCGGAGCTTCGCCAGCACTTCCGCTCGCTGTGCCAGGACGACACGCCCATGGTGCGCCGCGCCGCCGCCTACAAGCTGGGAGAGTTCGCCAGGGTCGTCGAGGTGGAGTACGTCAAGAGCGACCTCATTCCTATGTTCGTGTTCTTGGCTAAGGTGAGTGATGGTTTAGATTTATCTGTTTGTATATGTAGCTCTGATAATGTTTTAGAATCAAGAATCCATTAGTGTTGAGAGGAAATGGGTGCCCAATAGTGAAATACTGTTTATGGATCTTTTTCTTGAGGGTAGACTAGTTAGGTCTTAAATGCATCATGCTGCTTAAATTTATGTGAAAGACGTTTCATTCTTTCAAAAACAGTTTTGAAGAACTTTAAGGAACATAAGATTACAAAACAATATTTTTTTTCTATAAATGTATATTACTTCTAACACACATGTTTACAAAATACATTAGGGCAAAGTCTACATTTTAAATATTGAAGCGCTTTGGCATCTGTTTTCTTACATTTATTTTGTATTTAAAATCACATGATTATACCATAGGCAGAGACCAAAGAATAACCCTTTGCCCTTCTTACAAACATCATTACTTTCATTAACATTTTTTCTGTATAATGAACAATGTTTTGTCTCCCAGGACGAGCAAGACTCGGTCCGCCTGCTGGCGGCCGAGGCGTGCGCGGCCGTGGCGGCGCTGCTGCCGCCCGAGGACATGGAGCAGCTCGTCATGCCCACCGTGCGCGCCCGCGCCGGCGACACCTCCTGGCGCGTGCGCTACATGGTGGCCGACAAGTTAGTATACACACGACACTACATCACATCACTTTAGTACTAACATATTAAGGCCAACAAAATATTGTGGAGGTAGTTCAAGTTTATAATCTTTAATCCTACTTTGTATGGCTACTCTGTCCATACTATAGACTGATAATATAATGGACAGAGTATAGTTGTGCTCCCCAGTAAATGATCAGCGGGTTAGCAGTCTTTGTAGTGATGATACTCTGAAGATATTCAAAATGAATGTCTCTCTGCTTCAGGAAGCACGTTGGTATTTTGTTCAGATAGGTATTGTCGATTAAGTTGTTGAGCTATTTCAGACGTTTTCGTGCAATTTAAACTACTTCGAAACTGCAAAATGAACCGCTTACTATGCATAGGTAAAACAGGAATGTTTTGTGAACCGTTGATATTAATCTATTATTATTCTGTGTAGATTCGTTGAGCTGCAACAAGCCGTCGGTCCCGAGCTAGCTCGCTCGGACCTGGCGCAGATCTTCCAGGCCCTCCTGAAGGATCCTGAGGCGGAGGTCCGCGCTGCTGCCGCTGGCAAGGTAACAACCAGATCATCACTTTCAAACACTGTAAACGATAATATTCTAGCCGTCTTACCGACGTTATTTATGCATCGAACCCGATAACGGCCTTTAAATAAAAGCTTACTAAACTTTTTGAATTAAACATTTCAGGTGAAAGACTTCTGCATGAACTTGGACAAGGCCCACCAGGAGCACATCATAATGACAATGATCCTGCCTCAGATCAAGGACCTGGTCTGCGACGCCAACCAACACGTCAAGTCCGCCCTCGCCTCCGTCATCATGGGCCTGAGCCCCATCGTGGGCAGACAGAACACCATCGAACATCTCTTGCCGCTGTTCCTTACACAACTGAAAGACGAGTGCCCTGAAGTCAGGCTTAACATCATCTCAAACCTAGAGTGCGTTAACGAAGTGATCGGCATCCAGCAACTCGTCCAGTCCCTCCTCCCAGCCATCGTGGAGTTAGCCGAAGACACCAAGTGGCGCGTACGTCTCGCCATCATCGAACACATGCCCCTTCTCGCCGGACAACTCGGACAGGAGTTCTTCGATGAAAAACTCACCGGTCTCTGCATGTCCTGGCTCATCGACCACGTGTACGCTATCAGAGAAGCCGCTACTCTTAACCTCAAGAAGTTAGTCGAGCAATACGGATCACAGTGGGCCGAAACAAACGTCATTCCCAAAGTACTAGCTATGTCTCGCGAACAAAACTACCTGCACCGTATGACTTATCTCTTCTGTATCAATGTACTCTCTGAAGTTTGCGGCAAAGATATCACGACCAGAGTGCTCCTCCCCACTGTACTGTCTATGGCTGATGACAATGTTGCCAACGTAAGGTTCAATGTTGCCAAAACTCTGCAGAAAATGGCGCCATTCCTTGACCCCGCGGTTATTCAGCCGCAAGTGAAACCTGTGCTTGAGAAACTCAATGTAGATCCTGATGTTGACGTCAAGTACTTCGCGTCTGAAGCCATCGCCGGCATAGCTGGTTAACTTACTTATAGGCCATATTAATTGCATTGTTGTAGCGAAATTCCAGTGCCGTACTCAACGGGGAGTCGAAGCCAGAAATGCGATTTAAAACATTTTTTTATAAATTATAGTTATAAAGCACGATAAATAGTTATAAGCTGGAGTATTCTTTAACTAGTATTTATTCTACCGGTGAAATTGATGTTTCTCAGGGATCATGTATCTATTTGTAGAAATAATGCCTTCATTCCAGTCGAAATCTTTGTCTACATGCTACACGGAACATGTACATAGCATTCTGAGTTATACAAATAAACGTTAATAAATTACATTCAGTGTTGTTTTATTTTATTCACTAATAAGGTATTTAATGTGGTAATTACATAAATGAAAGAATAATTTAACTTTCTATAGTTTTATTTCCATTGAAAACAACAGTATCCTAATTCACTTAATCGCTGAATACAGAATCTAGCTTCGTAGTGAACAAGGACAACACAATTTTGGAATGTAACACCTTTGTTACTGGGCTATTGCTGTATTTACACAAATATATGTCACACAAACTGAAGTTCAAGCGATATCACATAGTAACATTATATTGATTTACAACAGATTATGATTATTACATATAATTTGAACACATGTCAACAATTTGTGCACACAAAAATAACGTTTTTAGTTTAAATATCGTGTCCGAAGCACCAAAAATAAAAGCAAAAAAAATGGCATCTATTCAAAAATATAATAATTTAACCGCTCAGTACATTCTAGGATATTAACGGGAAATTATATACACAGACGGTTCAGCTAAAGACTGTAACTTACGTAGATATAACTTCGTTTATATAATTTTGCACATGATCATAATACATGTATGTAATACACATTATAATAAACTATTAACAACTTACTATTAAACAGTATTTTATCTTACAAGATATTGTGGTCGTTCTAACTTGTGAAGAAAGATTACGTCGAAATCGTCATTTTTATTTTTAAATAGGTGTCTTTTCCGACTCGGAGATATTCGACGGTTGTTCATAGTCACCTCGTGTAATAAATAATCTCTGTGCCAGTTGTGTCGGCGTGTTAGAGCGAGGACCACAGAGGGCGCGAGCGTCTTAGTGGCGCGAGTCTCGGGGGTAGAACTCGGCGAGGATGGAGGCGGGGATACGCTTCAGCATCTCCTTGGGGAAGATACGCAGCAGCTGCCAGCCGATGTCGAGGGACTCGAACACTGTGCGGTTCTCGTAGTTGCCCTGCGAGATGAAGTTCTTCTCGAACTTGGTGAGGAACTCGAGGTAGAGCAAGTCGTCGGGCGTCAGCGCCTCCTCTCCCACCACGGCCTTCATGGCCTGCACGTCCTTACCGATGGCGTAGCACGCGTACTGGGAAACAAACGATACTGTTAGCAATCTTTATCCTAATAATCTTATGATACTAAAGTAAGCTCTATTACATCACGCTAATGATCCAGTTAGATGGTAATGCGAAATGACGGGCGAGTGTTCTTTATGAGTAGGATTTTCTAAGTCTTGCATAAATATACAGAATAACGGACGCGCGTTTCTAACTCAACACCACAATGTTGCAGTCGCTTTCAGTCGACATCTCTAGGTACACAAAACAATTAGTTTTCAAACATATCTGAATTTTTAATTCCCTATGTCTAATAACACTGAAATACTCTACTTATTTGTAATGAAAGAGATAAAAGTAAGTGATATTCACCAGCTGGTTGGAGACGTCAGAGTGGTCCTTGCGGGTCATGCCCTCGCCGATGGCGGACTTCATCAAACGTGACAGAGATGGCAGCACGTTGACTGGAGGGTAGATCTGTCTGTTGTGGAGCTGACGGTCTACGTAGATCTAGGCAGAAACAACAGTAATCATTAGTTTATAATTTTAATGATAATTCCGCATTTTTTCTTTGTTTAAGAACTTTATAGCAACTAAAAAGTGGCTGTCGTGATTTTTCAATTTTTTAGTTAGTGTGATCTTTTGTTTAGTAGTGAATGAACTATTATCAAAGGCCTTCAGATCTTCAAAACATAGCTAAGAACGATCTTGATTATCGGTTCTCGATCAAACGACGCCTTGAAAAACGGTCGATTTATTAGTGCTGTAGCTATGATGTCAAAATCAGCAAAAACTATAGATGCTTTAAAAAACAAGATCGTAAGATTCAAGCGTAACTTTAAATTGTGCGACGTCTCAGTATTAATTTATGTAAGTGTGTGATATTTACCTGTCCCTCAGTAATATAACCAGTCAAATCGGGAATAGGGTGAGTGATGTCGTCGTTAGGCATAGTAAGAATGGGGATCTGCGTGATGGAGCCGTTCCTGCCCTCCACACGTCCGGCACGCTCGTAGATTGTGGCCAAATCCGTGTACATGTAACCTGAACAACAACAAATTATTATCAGTTCAATTGAGTCTTAGTAATAAAAAAGATTTTGGCGACTCAACTTGGTTACTAGTGTCATTGAAACTTAATAAGAATTTGATTGTAAACTGCACAATAAAAAACTATGACTTAATATTCCGTGACCGATAGGTCTTTTCTTTTTACTTTTGGCAATCACTACAACATTTTTAGGCGACGAATCTGGTTACAACTCTTTCACCTTAATTAACCGATTCGTTGCGGATGGCACGACAGGCGTGCCATTCAATTCTTTTATATATGGCGTATGACACGAGAGGCGTGTCTTTTTTAAATATCATATAACTCGCTCAAATTGAGTCATCAACTTCTATGGCGGTTGGCCCGACAGGCGTGTCACGAAATATTTGTTGGCCGCCACAGCTAGAAGTTTACGAAAACGCAAGTCGCAACGAATCGGTTAATCATGATGTGTTACCACTACGCGATACGATAGTAGGGTGTATTTACCTGGGAAACCACGACGTCCGGGCACCTCCTCACGGGCGGCGGACACCTCACGCAGAGCCTCGGCGTATGAGGACATGTCAGTCAGGATGACCAACACGTGTTTCTGTTGGGAAAACACACATTTATTAACTAAGAATTACTTTTTACATTGCGCATTTAGTATAAAACCAAAAATCATGTTACTGAAGTCTTGTAGACAGACGTTAAAAAAGGTTTGATGTAATTTTGCTTCCTTTTCAGCTCAAATCTAAACTTGACGATAAACTTAATTGTGTGTGCTAGTAATTACTAACAGTTATGAATAAGTTAAAAATTAGGTTTAGGTCACTAAAGAACTTAATGACTTTCTTTGTTATTTTAACCTTATAAACATAACATTTAAAAGCGAAACATCCCATAACTTTACTTCAAAATATAGGAAGCAAAACATCCCACAATGACTTTAGTAAAATTGTCGCCTTACCTCGCACTGGTAGGCCAAGAACTCAGCAGCAGTAAGAGCAAGACGGGGAGTGATAATTCTCTCAATGGTAGGATCGTTGGCCAAGTTCAAGAACAGGCACACGTTCTCCATGGAGCCGTTCTCTTCGAAGTCCTGCTTGAAGAACCGAGCGGTCTCCATGTTCACACCCATAGCGGCGAACACGATGGCGAAGTTGTCCTCGTGGTCGTCCAGGACTGACTTGCCGGGGATCTGGGGAGAAATGGCCATTGTAAATCACCGTTGTTGTACCCGAAAATGTAGATAGAATTGTATGAAATACACTCTATGACTCACATTTCCTTATAAACAATGCAAGTCCTATTTTTTAATTTGGTTTATATATTTATATTTCTGTTTTAACAACAGTAAAAAGTTACAGAAGAATAGTAATCGAAAACTATGAGTTAAAGTATTTTTTATGCAAAACAATTATATACTTTTTTGACGACAATTAGGTAGACATAGTTTTAATGCAACTTTTGCATATAGTCTTGTGGCCATCTACACTGTTTAATAGTATATTAAGCATGTTATAAATCAGTAAGAGTTTATGCGTACCTTGACAAGACCGGCCTGTCTACAGATCTGGGCGGCAATTTCGTTGTGGGGCAGACCAGCGGCGGAGAAGATGGGGATCTTCTGACCACGGGCGATGGAGTTCATCACGTCGATAGCGGAGATACCTGAGTTAAACAATAACATGTTAAGCTTCCCATTCAAATATTTGTTAAAATGATTGATAAATTAACCTTGATGGTATCCTATCACGATTTTTTTTATCACTGAAGAAAGCTGAAGTTTTTACGCACATAGTATAAACTTGAAGTAAAGAAAATTATTACTATCAAACACTACATACTCAGCTTATTATATCTATTTTTAAAAACTCTAAATACAAAACTATGCTTTAGTTCTATACAAAATTTTGAAATTGCATTTCATAGAAATTTATCATTATTAAACCCCTAACTTTACAGGCCTGTCAACTACGATATTCGTAACTTCGTCAAAGAAAAAGTCAACTTAATCAGTGTCCTTACCAGTCTGGATCATCTCCTCGGGGTAGATACGGGACCAGGGGTTGATGGGCTGACCCTGGATGTCCAAGAAGTCCTCAGCCAAGATTGGGGGTCCCTTGTCGATGGGCTTTCCGGAGCCGTTGAACACACGTCCTGAACAACAATATTATATTGTGGAGTCATCTCAGTTGTTTAAGTTGTTATACAGCTATAGAAAACATGAATAGACTGCCATATTTGCTAATATAGTGATAAAAGATGTGACGTAATAAAAACGTGTAAATTTTTTCATATGATCTCATTTTGTTGACCATGAATTCATGTCTTTAGTTATTTAAAACTGCGATTATCTCGAAGTCTAAGGTTTACTCTTTAAATGACAATATATCAGCAGACAAAGAAAGACAAGAGCAGAGTCTGTTTTGCATTTACGATAATGTGCCTTAATGCAGTTAACTTTAGCTTAAACTATATCTTATGCATTTCTGTCGTGATTTTTCCTAGATTTATTTGTTTATTCCGAGATTATATAAATTTTTTTTCGCGTATCAAGTTCTTATCTGAAATATGGACTTACCCAACATGTCTTCGGATACTGGTGTACGCAGGATATCGCCGGTGAACTCACAGAGAGTGTTTTTGGCGTCGATACCCGATGTACCCTCGAATACCTGGACGACGGCCTTGGAGCCACTGACCTCGAGCACCTGGACCACACAGAAACAATTTACAATACTGAATTTTTGGAAAATTAATCTTAAGTCTAAGTTTGGCTGATAGCCAAAAGCAGCTGGAGCCAAACATCCTGATCAATAGTGATTGTAGGAAAACTATGTACCGAAATTTGGTTTATAATACAGGGAATTTCTTCAAATGTTTGGGTTTCGTTAAATAGATCCAGGCTCTTTCGTCACAAATGCTGAAACATGACTTAAGACAATGTGTTTAGGGTGTACTCTACTCTTGATTTCCTGGTAAATGAATTTTAGCTATTCTCTTTCTTTTTATATACTATTATTATAATTGTACATAAGGTGTAGTCGAAATAAGGTTGCTTTTGTCTACTTTGTAACTATTGGCTTAATTGACTGTCATATCCAAAACCTGCTTTGCTGTACTTTATAAAATAAGTTATAATGCGATGTGTATTTACCTGACCGGAGCGGAGGGTGCCATCAGCAAGTCTGAGCTGTACAATCTCAGAGAACTTGGGGAACTTGACCTCGTCCAAGATGACCAGGGGACCGTTTACACCCGACACGGTCTTGTATGCTGCACGGAAAACGTAATAATTTAGACAACTAAATACATAACACTTTTATTATGAAAAAAATGTATTGATTTTAACAAAGTAGCTTAAGTACTGCCTAATATTGAGGAGAGAGCGAAGTGGAGGAGAGAGCGAAGTGGAGGAGAAAGATCAGGAAGGCTGACTCTACTACTGTATGGAATTAATAGCATGGAAGAGAGAGAAAGAGCTTAAGCCTTTAGTGATAGAAAATTTTACTATATAACTAAAGAGGTACATGATAAAAGGATAAAACTAATGTCATGTGACTATATGTCATTCATTCATTCATTCATAGACATTCAGCTATATAATTATTTGTACCTATAGGTGTGATATATCTCTTACTGGTTGACTTATATTACTAAGAACATATTAAATATCAGAAACTTCAGTAATTATTGTTATTGACATTATTTTGTGAACAGCATTAATTCTGTGAATTCACTTTTATATACACATTTTTACACCACAATTTGACCAACAAAAATTTCACTTTATAAAATTCTATTTTTTCAGTTCCTAAGCTGGCCTCTTGTTATCAATATAGCATGGAAACAAAATGTCTTATCTATTATCATGAATATGACTGACATACAAAGACTGATGGCTAGTTTGTAACTTTAAATCTAGATTATATGATTTCAAAGAATAAAAAATATGGTAGTTATTAGAAATAAACTAGATATCTTTCTTCAAATTGCAGTTATATTGTTATTCTTAGACTTATTAGAATCCTATTGGGTTTCAAGTTACTTAGTATTTTGATAAAGTAAAGAATAATTTGAACTTTGGGTAAGTGTGAAAATAATGAAGCTAGCAACACTTTTATACCATCATTTTCTATGCATACTCATAAAACAGAACTAAAAAGACCTAAAAATCATTCTATAAAATCTTATGGTTATAATAAAATGTCTAAACAGCTATATTTTTATCTTATCTTAATTGACCTCACTTCAGTGTGAGGTAGATTGAGGCTGATTGATCATAGACAATTTCACTATGCTTCCATTGAGCAATAGAAAACAGCTGATTGTTGTTTAGTGACCTACAATGTTGTCACACTAAAAAATTAAGATTATATTCTTGCTACATTTACACCAATATATTATTGTAATGTTTAAAGCTGGTATTCATAGAGTTATACATAATTATAACCAATTTAGCAAGGTTATACAATACACCTTTTTTACCTATGTTTCTGTATGTATAATGTCTGAAAGTCTTGTAGAAATACATGTATGAGCACTAGTTGTTGTTAAAACATAGAAGAATAAATATATAGAATAGTTATATCACAAGTTACTATCATAAAAAAGTCTTACAATAAAAATTGCAAGAAAATCACATGACTCTTTGGAATTCACCAAAGTCTAGAACATGTTCTTTACAATAGATTTTGGAAATAATTTGAATACTGGGTGAATCAATGTTGACTGGGAGATTTCCATAAACAGTTTAAACTGGGATAAAAGATGTGTCAATACAGGAAGTGTCACTGCCTACCCTCTTAGGAACAAGGTGTGGTTTTAAGGTCTCTACCATTTTACTTATTGGTTTTTAATGTTTATACCTATTATCTAATAAAATCTATGCTATAATATTAAGTACTTAGCAGTTATCATGATATAATGTGATGTCACAATCTTCATAGAAACAATAAAGGATAGCTTTACTCTTTCTGGACAAAACTCTTTGTCATTCTCATAGTCTAATTGACTCTCTTGGCTGTATAGAGATTAATAGGACCCAGGAATAAAAAAAAACATTCATAAAAGGAACTGAACTGTCAATGGAGATTTTAATGACCACCATCATAGTTCCTATTGGAAATTTTAAGGCAAATCTTGTGTATTTAGTGCAGTATGAAGAGTACAGAAGCCTAGTTACGTAGTTTACTACGAATAAAGGGTTATTGTCACGTATTTCTCACATTACATAAAAGAAAGGCAGTGATCAGGTGACACAAACTAAGTACCAAGCATACAAGATTATAGATTTCTGTTAAGAAATCACGGTATTCCGCTACCAATATAGTTTATACGTACTAAATTATAGCCTATACATGTATTATCTAGGTCGTAAAGACTCTCCAATCTATGAAATCGGTCCTCGGGACACTAACTTAATTGCCTCAATGAGGACCAAATTTTCGCTAATAAACGCCCTATTCAACAAAATAACGTCATATCACCCCTTGTTATTGTAAATAAGGGTTGCAAAACGGCAACCAATAGGCGTAACATGGAAACTCAAAGCAAAATCGATATTTTCATTGACAAGACGTAGGTATGACGTTAGCCGAAATAGATGAACAAATTATCGGGTACTTACTGAGACGGGGCTGGGATATGAAGTCCCTGTTGACTGCCAGGACATGTTCCCTGGTGGCTTGAGCCTGCGTTAGCGACATTTTTCAGTTTTCACTTTTGGCAGTCCACTCAATAAAACAGCAAACTGCGCTGCCTCTTCGCCCGAAAACTGACGAATGGGTATATTGTCTATGTTGCTTCACGTGCCGTCACGTGACCTATCACAAGGCAAAAATTGCTCTATGGTAAAATTATTTCCCCTGAAAATCGATTGTTATTGTTATATTTTCCCCAGATTTTTGTCAAATCTTGTTCAATTACCTTTATTTTGAAATAGATAGGTCTTACAACTCAAGTACCATACGTTGCTATAGATATTCTTATATGAACGGCATTTAATGGGTTCTGTTGCCGTAAGTGCTTATACTATAAATGATGTCCAAATGCATACCAATTGCTAATAACAGGACTAACTAAGACAAGAAATTATATGGTAGGGGACTGAACGAAAGAAGCTGATTGAACTTATCACGGCCTCACCTACGTTTTGCGTCACAAGGGAGAACGACTTTCATCTATACTAATATTATAAAGCTGAAGAGTTTGTTTGTTTGTTTGATTGATTGTTTGTTTGTTTGTTTGAACGCGCTAATCTCAGGAACTACTGGACCGATTTGAAAAAATCTTTCAGTGTTAGATAGTCCACTTATAGAGGAAGGCTATAGGCTATATATCATCACGCTACGGCCAAAAGGAGCAGAGTACCAGTAAAAAATGTTAGAAAACCGGGGAAAATTTTGACCCATTCTTTCTTCTGACGCAAGCGCAGTTGCGCGGGTCAGCTAGTTTTTTATATGTATGAATGAAATATGTTTATAGTTTGAACTTGTATAAAGTTTCTCCGTTAGTGTCATATAGTCTACCAAAAGGAGTATTGACATACAATTGATTTCATTTAATCAATTCGTTATAAATAGTCGCAATGCTAATAGTTTACCAAAATCAAAGGGAGCGTTTTGTTACATGGCAATTTGATCAATTGATTACCTTTAAATTATTCTTCTTTGTCTATGGATTTACCACTACTACTGTAACTCACGTCTTGTCGTGTCCCGTACTATGGAAAAGATGCTCATTTTCAAGAGTTATTTTATTAATTTCATAAAAATCTGTTAATAAAGAAGTTTGAACGCATTCTTATAATACATTTCTTATTGATAAAGTCACAAGTATTTGTTAATTAATAACCTCATGCCTAGTTTTTTAATATTTACACGATTTATGCAAAACAACCGATCACTACGTATGTAAATTGATTATATTAATAAAAAAAAATTTCTTTCTTTTCATCTGTCAAATTAATTAATCTGGCGACAGAGTTCAAATATTTAATTAATTTGAAGGACTTCTTATCATGTAGGTACCTAACTATTTTGTAAAGGTTAATTTATAACCTGTGGTATTATTTCAAATTAGTCTGTGGTCGTTGGCAGGCAGGGTGTGACGTTATCGTGACGTTTGTTTGGATGCTGGCTCGACTGGTTTCCGATTTAATTTAATTTTATTGGTGATACTGGGCTGGTCGGCATCAGACGTAGTTGTTGTTAGATATCAACAACAACTATTAATAAAACACGCCTGCTAGAAATAGTTACTAAATTCGTTTATAAGCTTAAATCTATATTATAAGTAACCAACGCCGAAATGTCTGTAATCGGGAAACTTGTTCCAAATGTATCCAGCCGTAATTTTAGTAGGATAAGTGCCGCGTTGAGCAGTGCTAAGTCTAATAGAACTTATTTTACCTACACTCAAGAATTATCGCAGCCTCTTGATAGAAAGCCTGAAATTTTAACGGCTAAGGAGGCTTTGGAAAAATGCTTGAAGTCCGGTAAGTGTTTATTTATTCATAGTCAATTCTAATAATAAACGTTCTCTATGTAATCAGCAATCAGAACCCGGCTTTATGCCTACAGTCCCCTACGTTTAGCATTATATATGTAAATTAGGGGCGATTACTGAGCGTTGCCTTATTATTTACGATGCGTTGCCATGTAAGTCTAAATCCACCGAAACTCCGAACTTATTGCGCATGTTAGTTAATCATTATTTTCTCCGCTTTTTATATTACATTTTTGAGTGAACACAAGCTCTGCCTATAGTGTTTTTCTTATTGGAAAAATAGGTACATACCCTTCTATTGGAATATCCAACCCGTAATCGATAAAATAATCTCTCTGTAAATTTTATTATTGTTACAAGATCGTTATTTATAGAATTATATTAAAATCTGCATTAACAATGAAACTATAAAGCTGAACAAATAAAATTGACATTATTATAGAAAAATACATACTAGACTGAACTATGTACTTATTATAAACTAAACCTCTAAAAACATCTGGTCAGCTTAACTGGCACTAAAAAAAAACAACTCCTAAAAAAATAAGCTAAATGCTTCCATATGTAAACTTTGTGAACTTTTTTTTTGCCAATGTTTGACTACTTCTATTAGAAGACTATAAGAAATTTGTCTATATCAACTGTAATTCTTATAAGACTATAATAAAATCCTCTATAATTCTATAGTATACTGACTGTAGTGTCACTACACAACAAAACAGAGGGGGAGTGAATGAAACATGACAACTTTTATCTATTTAGACAGAATGCCGGCTATTGCCAGTTCAAAGTACAAACACTTTAACATATTTGAACTTGAACCTTATTCATTTGTGAATAGAATATAATTTACTTTGACATAATTGTGTGGATTTGCATGCTAAGTGCTTGTAGAATTTTTATTAGATGTTTGTTATAATTAACTGTGATGTAAGGTCAGGTTATCAATTTTGAGTTGATATTCAATTTTGAACATAAAATTGTTTTTATCACAATTTCTTGTTGTGAATAAATTTGTTTTTAATTTTATAATTTTTTTTTCCGAGAGAGTAACCAACATACTTACCAAGTTTTGAATTTAGAATATTAGTAGAACATAAAATAATAAAATTTTGCTCTAAAAAAATCCAAAACAAATTTTAATATAAATACTAAGCCTTCAAAAAGTACTGTAAACTGTTTCAAGGTCACCATGACCATTTTATACAATTTTATCCTGGTAAGTACCATAATACCTGTATATTATCTTGTTAAACAATAAATTATCCTCTTCCTTAAATAAAATTGTATGCATATCGAAATGGTGCTCTCAAAAGAACTTAAGAACATTATAACAAGTAATTCAGAATTAACATAATTCAGTCTTAATAAAGAAATCTTGGAGATGCATCAGTATGACATACTTTGCAAAAAACTTGTTTTTATTTTTCGTAATGTTGGTGCATACAGTGTGAACCAAAATACTTGCGACCTACTGCAATGTCAGTCACCCTTGCTTTCCTTGTTATTTTGATATGAGTAACATTTATAAGGATAATATGTGTTAATCTTCATAAAGATGACTGTTGTGTAATTTATTTTAAGATATTTTATGATCTGTAATTTTATATCTATGGATTGGTTTGTAATATTTACCTAAATGATGTCAAAACTTAATATTAAATTATTTTAAAACCTGCTTTGAGCTAATGTTGTGTCTTTTTAATAAAGCAATAATTGCAATAGCAAATACTTCTTAAAAATAACCACAACTTATTTTGTAAAAATGAAATAACAGCTTGGCATAAGTGCATATTAAAATTCCAAAACTCTTTAAGTAAATTATATGTTAAACCCAATACTGATAAAAATATACATTTTGCTTCATTCACAGATAAAATACTTTTTAATAAGCATACCTTATTCCTTAACAAAAACAGATTTCTTGATTTTTCACATGCCATTAGTCATATAATATCAAAGTTTATCAACATTATACATACCTTACAGGAAAAATAACCACCATATTCCATTTAAAAGGTAAAACAAGAAATACTGCATCAAAAAGGATTTATATTCTCCTTGACACTGAAAAGTGAACCATTTTAACACAAGCTCATGATAACAAGTGCAAATATTGAAATACTGATTATGTTTCATTCACTATGTGTGCTTGACACACATGTAAACATGTATGTACATGATAATGTATCTGTGTGTGTAGTAAATAATTTGACAGAAATTTGATTAATGATTCCCAATGGGAGGTCGGGAAATAATTTTGTTAAAGAGGTTTGTAGTGAATTTGGACTTTGTTATTGTTGAAATTGACAGAAAATCAGAGTTATTTTATGCACGCTGATGCATTTATGACTGGCTAAATATATCAGTAACAAAGATGGGACGGGCATTAAAATTCTGTACTCAGTAAGTTGATGGATGCATTAGGAAAATGAGAAGTTTAAAATTACAAAGCAATTTATTAACATTTATATAACTCGATTTTATAATCCATACATTAGAGAATGTCATGCATTTAGCTGCCGTGATGGCAGAAAAGAAATCTAAAATATTTCTCTGATCACCGATTTCCTAGAAGATTAGTTTCATTCTCTCACATCCATTACCGCTAAAGAAAGGCCAAACAATATAAAAATGAACAACTGTAATAAAGGTGTGTCTATACTATCTATAAACGTTTGAAACAACCTTGGTCGGGTCAATGTCTGTTATAAAAGTGCGCGCGATGCCAAATCTAATGACATAATGTATTCAGTTGCATAAACATTCTCATTTTTATAGCTACTTAGTAAGATTCGCTTGTTTACTATGTATCGTGATTCGTGTTATTAGAGCCTAGTAATTATTAAGTTTCTGGTCATCTTTTAAGGTACCATTACCAATAAACCCTAAAACCTATCAGAAATACGGCAGGTACTTACTGTTAAATTCTAAAAAGATTCCGAAATTTTGCGACTACATAAAACACTCCACAATATAGATACCTACCCTAAAACAGAAAAGTCAATCTACCCTCACATTTTGCGTTCCTTGAAAAGTTAACATATGTTTGGTAAAAAAATTAGCTATTGGAGCCACAAGTTTAGTAGATATGCGTCGCAAAAGTATACAGTCACGCTCGGCATCTTAAAAGCAAAACAAGAATACGAGTAAATATATATTTTAAATGGCAATGAGCACTTGTTTTGTACCTACACTGTATAATGTAAAGATTAGTAGATTAGCCACTTTTTACGATGTTATATCTTATTGAATGATGTACATTTAATCCTGCCGATTATATCATAAGTAGATTATCGTTTTATTCTGTATTTTGATAAAAATAAACATTCTTTAGTAGTTAATGGCTAGCATAAACAGCTGTTTTACCACCTATGGATAAGTTTCATAGCCCAAGACGATCGAATGACAAGACGTAGTTTGGCAAAAATCATCACTTGCCAATACATAGGTATTTACAGAAAACCAAACTTTAGGGACCTATTATATTCTACGCAAGATTTTTATTGTTAGTAGGTCAAGCCATGATATAGGTAGGTATTTCTTTAGACAGTTTGTTAAACTGACACTAGTTTGACCACTAAACAAGAAATAAATATTTTTTTCTATCACTATTTCAGCCGCGTCTACAGTAACTTTCCGTATCTGAGGTCAAAACAATATCTAAATACATTATTAATTTGGTTATTTTGTTACAATATTTAACAACACAGCTTAAAAAAACCTATTTATAAAATTACAAACGATACGAGTCCGTAGGGGACACAGTTCGTGCGATGACGTCAGCAGACGGACGAAAACAACTAAATGAAGTTGTTTTGAACGTGTGCCGTTTGATAATACGATTTGCGAAATGTGTAGGTATAACCTGCAGAACTCCACACACAATATCTGTTAATTTCATTTCATATTTAAAGACTAAGTCCCACACTCGGCCAGCGTGGTGGACTCAAGGCCTAATCCCTCCCTCTCGTTTGGGAGGAGAGCCTTGCCCTGAAGTGGGACAATAATGGGTTAAACAGAACATTTTTTTAAAAACCAACTGTGTAAATAGCAACCTTAGAGCATTTTCTTAATCTTAATACACGAATTAACATCCAGACGATATACAGGGTGTCCCAAAACTCAACGATAATCCGAGACAGGATGAAAGGCCAAGTCACACCGGGCCTAGGAAAAATAAAAAAAAAATTCCATATCACTTAGTTCAGCAATAATAGACACTTTTCAAAAAAGTTGAAATTCCGCACCCTTGATCGCATTTTCAAGTCCTGTGATCACCAAAGTCACAATTTCGCTGTGTTTTTTTGAATTTCGTGATCTTCATTAAATATGCTAATAATCGTAAAACAAATTAATGCACAAAACATTGTTCATTTAATAAAAAAAGTTAAGTTTTAGTGAGTTGTGGTTCACAAAAAAATCGTTAGTTAACTTTGACGCTTCATATTGAAAAAAAAATGTACTACACTACCCTTGGCAAGTTATTTCAAAAGATGGCGCATTTAATCAAAATTTCAAAATGGTGTAACACTTGCCACTTTTCTTGCCATTAAAAATGTTATTTTTATTTGAACGAAGAGTATCCTCGCAGATGGATCGGACGCAGTGGTATAATTTTATGGCGTCCTCGTTCCCCCGATCTAAATCTAGTAGATATTTTTTACTGGGAATGCATAAAAGAAAAAGTCTATTCGAAATCAATACGAAATCTATCAGAACTTCGCCAGAAAATTTACACAGCGTCAGAGGAAATAAATGCAAGGAATTTTGCTTGACTGGTGCAAAGGTCTTTTGTAAGGCGTTGCAGAGCCTGTATTCGTGCCAGAGGAAAACAATTCGGAATTACTTTAGTTTAAGGAGAATAATTGAATAAGAACGATGGTTCGTTCATTCTTTTTTTTTATTATTATTACCATTATGTTTATTACATTAAATATTGGTTATGGACTGACTCAATTACTTCTTTCCTAAAAATAATTGCTTTCCTCTGGCACGAATACAGGCTCTGCAACGGCGTACAAAAGATCTTTTTACCAGTCAAGCAAAATTCCTTGCATTTATTTCTTCTGACGCTGTGTCAATTTTCTGGCAAAGCTCGGATAGATTTTGTATTGATTTTGAATAGACTTTTTCTTTTATGCATTCCCAGTAAAAAATATCTATTGGATTTAGATTGGGGGAACGAGGAGGTCATACAATTGTACCACTGCGTACGATCCATTTTCGAGGATACTCGTCGTTCAAATAAAAATAACATTTTTAATGGCAAGAAAAGTGGCAAGTGTTACACCATTTTGAAATCTTGATTAAATGCGCCAACTTTTGAAATAACTTGCCAAGGGTAGTGTAGTACATTTTTTTTCAATATGAAGCGTCAAAGTTAACTAACGATTTTTTTGTGAACCATGACTCACTAAAACTTAACTTTTTTTATTAAATGAACAATGTTTTGTGCATTAATTTGTTTTACGATTATTAGCATATTTAATGAAGATCACGAAATTAAAAAAACACAGCGAAATTGTGACATTGTTGATCACAGGACTTGAAAATGCGACCAAGGGTGTGGAATTTCAACTTTTTTGAAAAGTGTCTATTATTGCTGAACTAAGTGATATAGATTTTTTTTTTTTATTTTTCCTAGAACCGGTATGACTTGGCCTTTCATCCTGTCTCGGATTATCGTTGAGTTTTGGGACACCCTGTATAAAGACAATATTTAGTATGAAAATGATCTTGATCATCGTCATCATTGTAGCTTCTACTCAACTACTTACTTCGCTGGCTCAGCTATCCGGAGTGTATCTTGACCTCACAATACAGTGTGCCATTTTTTCCTTCTTCAACCTTTGCAGAACATACGCAAGTTATTTGCAGCAAATGTCTTGATTTTGTTACTTTATTTATTCTTATTTTAAAGCCAAAGTCTAAGGCCAAATACGTGTTGCATTTTTTCTTTAATAAATGTTATCATTAAAATCTCAATAAAAATAAATGTAAAACAAATGAATAAAAAAAGGACTAACCAAAAGGGAGCCTTGATATTTAATTATCATATTATTATTCTTACGTACACTCGCTAATAAATAAGTGAAAAGAACCTAGAGCCTTAAGATAACTGGGTTGTGGAGTACTAGAAGTCGCTCCATGTAAAATACTGGTCTTCAGCTGCATCCAGTGAGACTGGAAGCCGACTCCAACACAGTTTGGAAGAAAGGCTAGGCTGGCTGAACCAAGAGTCATAAGTATTATCAGACCATCATCTAATGATCTTTTAATAGGTTACCTATGCTCCCGTTTCCATTACTTACGGAGAGACGATCGGATAGGTACAGAAAATGCATTGAAGATGATATTAAGATGAAAATGATGATTGGTTAGTCTGTATAACAATCTAGAGGTAGTGAAATCAGATATTAATATACCTATTATAGGCTTTTTCATTCTCATATTTCTCATAATATGTACGAAAATGTCCTACATTATTCCATGTTATATAACATTCAAACACGGCCCTGTCCTTGAACAGACGACGTATTATCAACATGGATTTTTTTCAATTGAAACGTATCAGAGATAACAACAAAGTTGTTGGCTTGGCGGTAAATTCGCGTATTTATTGGCGCTTAGCCAAATTTAACCCAGACCGGTATTGAGAATTTTAATAACATACTTTCTTTTGCATGTATGTAGCTTGCGTTTTAAAGGTGAAAAAAACTGTTCTTTAAATACACAAACTTTTGTTTAAACGCTAAAGCCATATTAAGAACATCAATTATTTCACACTAGTGTAGAGACCTGGCTTCGCTCGGTAAAAAAAATAATTTTACAAAACCCTTTACAGTTTATACGCATAAATATTTCACGTGAATATATCTATCTATCTATTTAAAAACTGCATCAAAATCCATTGCCTTGTTTTAATTTATAGATCATAGCCTACATAGTCAAATTTTAACAATATTATTTACTGGTGTATTTTCTTCGAATTTCTAAATAAATCTTAGTGCAATCAAACAACTAATTTAAAGAATGTTTGAAGTAGGTACACATGGTATAGCAACCATACTAAACGATGTTATAAACAAAATTTGATAACGTACCATGACTCTGAAATCATTAAATACATAAGTATTAAAGCTATCAAAAATTACTATCAGTTGTAAATAAACTACTTTGGACGTCATGCGTCATTAAAATGCCGTTCTTTTTAGTGAATCACACTTTCTTGTTTAAAGTGTGAAGACCTTTATTTATAAAATATTTGTGTTTCGTCCTTCCGTACAGTTTGCCAATGAAGTGAGTCCCCGCAAGAAGGGGGCTGTTTTAAATTAGACACGTGCCCTCTTCTTACAATTTTTTAAGGTTCCGTACCCTAAGGGTCAAAATGTATCTCATAACTTCATAAACCGTAATAGCTAGAAAGCTAACATTTTTACAAATTATGTATTTCCGTTGCCACTATAGCAACAAAACTTAAAAATTTGTACAGAACCCTTCGTGCGCGAGTCCGACTCGCACTTGGCCGGTATTTTTTTACTTATTCTACTCCATTTCCCCTTATTGATGTCAAAAGTTTTGTGTAGTTATTACAGCCGCAATTATTACCCGTGGGATATTTTAAACTTTGCATTTATGACCTCTTCGGTACACCATGCGTGTAATTCCAAAATTATACGGAATTATGAGAAATTATGATGATGGTCCAGTATTGTGTCACGGAACAAAAATGTATAGAATTACAACAATAACGGTAATCATTTAGTATTATCTTAGTAGGGTATGTTTGATGCTTGTAAGGCATCACTAAGTTATGAAGCAGCCGTTGATATAAAATGTTAGAACGATCAATTTTCTTCTCGTAAGCATCCAGCTCTTCCGAAATGGTAGGATTCTAATAGGTACGTGTAAAAAGAGTTAATAAAGAACAACATATTATACAAAAAATACGCAATTTCCCTTGGAGGCAGGCAAATACCAAATAACGCTTCTAACGATTCTCAAAAACTTTTTTTAAATGGTTACAATAGAATACACATTCCATTTTGATAATTATCTTTTTATGTGCGTAATTTACTGTCTGCTGATTAATAACAAATGACAATCATCCAACTATCATTGTACTATATCTTTATATCGACAATCTATACTTCTATGCAGTATTGTGTTCAAGAACTTACGTAACATAGGTACATACAAAGTAAATTCACGAACAGTATTACAGTACGGAGTTTTTGGCGCTTACATCTACGTACTGCAGTAGTTACGTCATCGATTTATCTTGAAAGTTGCAAATCTTCAAGCTTATTCTGTTATCGGATGTAGTAGGTATAGAGATATTGCAAGGGACCCGATTAATTTCTCATCACCAAAGTTGAAGATCATAAAAAGAATATTCAGCAATGAAGACATGATTTTGATTTTTGATCCTGAAATTCCCTCGAGAAAATCCACGTAAGACAAAATCAAATAACTTATCTATCATTTCTACATAAAACGTACTACTTTACTGTATTAAAGACCCCTTTCTTGAGCTTAAAAATTAACGTTTTTTCACAGAATGTTTAATACATACACACAAGTATTCCATTTGTCCAGCTTATAAAAATATTATACACGAAAAAGCTTTATGTTTGGTGCAAAAATACTCGTACATATACCACTCAACCTAATCTTTTATCTATATCACTTTATTATATAGGTGCAGTTACTTTCAGTGTCTTTGTGTAGAGGTCAAACGACAGGTCTTAAATATTTGTCCTAGATCTCGATGACCTGGACATGATACTTCCTTCTTTCCTTTTCGTTGATAGATTTGTTATCAAACAGACTGACTGGCAGTTAGCCTAGCTTAAAGGCACTCCAAGGCTGGTTAAAAATATGACCTTCCAGTGTAAGGTGATTTTTTTCCTATACCTTAGTGCATGTGTGCAATACTTTTTCATCAAATTTTTAATCTTTTCTTGATTTATCTGCTAGCGCCTATAAAATAAAGAATAATATTATATTGCTGCTGAATGAAAGAACTGCTGCTTGGCAAAAGATTCGAGAAATACCAATTCTCATTATTTTTCTTTGTTTTATATTGTCACTTAGCTATCAAAGACTCTAAATTTTAGATGAAATTCAATACTAAAACATCTCATATCATTCCTTCTCTATCTTATCTCTACCGTATCCCTTACTAACGCCGTCATAACGCGGTTTACCCTTGAAAATAATACGTGTATTTAGTCCAAGTACGATACAAATGCTATCCAGTCATCAGTTGTATAATACAGTTTTATTATTAGGTAATACGTTTATATATGCAAGTTATGGATTCTATTGAGAATGTGCATTGAATTATGCATATGCATGAGTTCTATTACTCGTTGAGGCTAGCTGACAGTGGCCTTGAGTTTTTATTAATTAATATTTACTCATTCTGTTCAATCAATGGTTTCCGATACCATTACTTTTCTAAGAAAGAAAAGCGGTATTGAAGAAATATTTTATGTCATAAGTGTAGCCAGTTTATAAATTGTTTGCTTTCCTACGGCCTGGAGTTGTTTATGAATATATGACTGACCTGGTCAAGGTTGTATCGAGTTAATAGACACGGGCAGGTCCTGGCTGGTTTTAGGTCTAGACACAGGAAACTTCTAACTGGTTTTTGGATACCATGGCAAACGTCATATTTCTTTAGCGATATGCTTGTATTGGTTGATAAGATTGTATAGCTCATCAAGAAGTGCGATAAATTATCAAGACGATAAAATCGCAAGTTCTTAATAGATTTTTATTTCAATTTTGTGGAATGTTTGTTCCTCAATTGGAAAAATTAAGCCAAAAACATTAGTTGATTGTGTCAAATATCAATTTTTCTATGTCGATATAATGTATTCTATAAAACATTCAACTCCTTAGAGCGAAGGAAGCCCTGCATTGCCTGGTTGTGAGCGATTGCTACACATCAATCAATTGATGCGCCTCTAATGGTTCTTCATGAATTTAACCTCAATCATACAATGTATCGGAACAATGCATTACGTTACTTGCAACTATTTTTCTGTAGTGAATACTTTATTTTTTATTTCCAAATTCAAATTCAAAATATCGTTTATTTCATCAAGTTTTTAAAGAATTTTAAACCATTTTATTCAATTTACCACAGTTTCAAAAAAGCTCTTTCTCGTGCGAAAAAAATGGCAAGAAATTCATAGCTGCTCTTTTTCTCTGTAGGCCCTAAATAGTTTAGTGCTCAATATAATAGCCAAACTTTAGAAAGGTACCTGGGGTATGTACAGTAGCAGAATCACACAATTTTTATTAACAAGAAGATTAACAGGTTTTTGTTTGTTTTCCAATAGGGGCGTGGCAGACACGTTAATAGACAATTTAGCAAGTCATGCTCTTATGTAACAAACGCGAGCCTTCCATTCACTAAACTAGTTTGCACTGGAAATGTAAACAACAGAAATAACCCAATAATTATCAGTGGGATTAAGGCAGGAAGCAATCACTCACTTTGACGAAAACATAAGTGAAAATTGCAAATGATAATGCATATTTTTTGTTCATGAATGGAAAATAACTGATTGCTCTAAGATATCCTTCAATATTAATCCCCAGGAGGTCTTTTATCTCTAAAATGCTCCTTATCAGATACAAAATGCTATTTTTATTAAACATTTCCGTTTAAAAACCAGTTTTTTAATCTTTGTCACCATGATGCAGCAGAATTTTAGTCGTCAATTTGTCAAAAAATTAGAATGTTTGAAGAAAAGTAGGTATTTTAAGATATGCAAGTCAGGATTAAAATAGTGATTGACAGGTGATAACAATAGACATGTGGTTTTTGCAAGTCATTGTTACTAGGTACATACGTTATCTGACAGGAGCATCCTGAATGGAATGTCATAGGGACATTGCATCTTCATTGAGTCAAACTGACTTTAAAGACTGGTTTACTAGGAACTTTAAACTTACATTTAAGATGAAACGACTTATACAAATTGTTTATCGTTAAGAGTGTAGGATTTTGGGCACTGGATGATTTATATTTATCCTTGGTGAATAACTTTGAAAAATATACACTGTCTTCAGGAAAGATGTAAAAGAGGACTTGGACTATTGTTCACTTTAAACTACTTTAGTTAACTATGAAATAATAAGCCGTAAAGCAACACAACAATTTATTATTATTCAGTAATTTTCAAAATCATACAAAATAGTAAACTGCAAACTAAAAGACCTTATGCATCTGCTAGTTCAATAACAATAAAAGACTTACAGACTAACTTAGATGAACAAATAATACATTATACACAAAAAAAAAATAACACGCAAATCATTCAACTATAGGAACATAGTCCGTTGATGAAGGAGACGGGTACTCCCTCGTATCAGGCCACGACAGCACCACATCTTTAGCCCGTTTGTCCATATCCAGCCTCAGAATAGAATACGTTTTGTCCACCATCTTTGAAATGGAGAACTGACCGTCTGGGTACATTGGAATGTCCTGGTAGATCTGCCGGTGACCGCAAATTTGCATGACCAACGTCAAAAAGAATATAACCCCTATTCCCATATTTCGAAGTGAAATTTCAGCAAGCAGGGTGTTTATAGACTGCCAGTTTTGCTGTCCTGTGCTGCAATTTTATACTTGCCTGCAAGCGGAAGTCTAATTTACATATTTCAATGGTCGTGAGACAACATTGTGTATGTTTTTTAAATACAGATGTTATAATAATAATTGCAAATATTGTTCAATTGATTCTGTCACCATATATTTTGGTTCTTTCAGTCGTAACGTTTTCTTAGTTGTGGATCTTTTACTGTAAGTGAAAACGGTGTAATGACTTGATCATGGTTAACTGGGCAAGGTAATTAGCACAGATATATTTTCCATTCCGTCAAGATTTTGATATTTTTTAACACATCGCAGTAATCGCAGTCAAATTTTCATCATTGTTTATCAATTGACGTATATTTAAAAAATATATTAAATAATAGTGTAAGTAATCAAGGAACAAATATTTATTCTTTCCGAGTTAACACAATAAAATGATAATATAAGGTCAACGTCATACCTCGTTAGTGAACAGATAAGAATGTATTTTTATAAGTGCATTCCGTAATTTATTGGTTTATAAAGATTTCCTCTTGAGTTTATTAAGTCAGCATGACTTGCAAAATGTTGTTAGGTTTTTAACTATATAATATACTTTGTTTGTATTTCTCTGTATCTGTAACTACCTATAAGTATCTTACAAAAACACTGCTGTGATAGATTGATAGCATAAGCGTTCGTTTACTATCGAAGTCCAATGACTTTTCGAAGTTATTTCAGCTTCTGGGCAAAGCTTCTCCTGTAGTCCACTTAATTGCTAGTTTTACTTAGATTATAAAATTTACATTCTAAATTAGATTATAAAATATCCGTTGAGGAAACTTTGCAGTTCTCTAATAGTTCTTTGAAACTGTAAAGTCTTGAACTTGTGGCCACTTGTGGCACTCGAAGCTTAACTGCTTATTGTGTAGTGGTCCACCGACACGGATGCATATCCTCCGACAAATGTATCTGTAGTATCATTAACTATCTCTTGTATCATTGAGGGCAAGCCCCCTGATAAAATGTATGCTTACCTTTCTAAAGTTTTTCTTTCGTCAAGTATCGGCTTAATTTTATTTTCAATTAGCTACTGCCCGCGACTTTGTCCGCGTGAAAAGATTTCTTAGGGTAAAAAGCATGTGTTAATACAGGTCGTAAACTATCAGTGTACCTTTCTTTAAAATTCGTCCCGTAGTCTTTTCGTGAGAGAGTAATAAACTTACATCCTTAGAAACTTTCGGATTTATAATATTAAAGTATTTTAAGTTGTCTTCTCGCAGCTTTTAAGCTGGTTCAATTGTTGGCTCAATTCCAAGTCTTTCTCAATAATATGTTAATTCTTGTAATAAGAAGTCGGCTCGTTGCGCCGGCGTTTCGTGATGCAATTGTGCACGTCATCTGATAGGCCATGTTAATAAAATGAAACAAAGTACACTGGACACTCGACGACACACATATACACGTAGAAATGTCTATGTTAAAATGTGATTATTTTATCTTGAAGTCTGACTGTAGTTTCCTGGAAAATCATTAAGGAAAGGCCATTAATAAATGACAGATAACTTAACCGATAGATGGAGTAACAGCAAATGTATGTTATTAAAAATCTGCAGTAGGTATTTCCCTCTAGAGAGCTAACCGATTTTTATTCAGAATTGATTTTCTAAAGCGGTTTCATAGGTTTAAGGAAGCCGATTTCCCAAATAAAATGTCGCTTCACTTATAGTATTAGTGAAATTAGATCAGTAGTTTTATGATAACACATACCACACAACTAATAATAATATAATTTGAACTAGGTATGTCGGGAAGTAACCTAGCTACGGCCATTGACTGTCCAGGCGAGAGTAGGCAGCAAGATAAAGATGTTTACTCTACTTTATGTTTCTATAATTATTATTCAAGCTTAAATGTGGGCGTGGTTGTTATCGTATACGCTTATATAAACAATATTGTACGAGTATTTAATATTTATTATTAAACACTATTATATTATGTACGAGTTTGTTGCATTCATAAGTTAGCTACGAGGTCTCCTTGCACGTAAATGTATTGACGATGATAATGTAAATGTAGGGATTGAACTAATGCTCATTAGCCCTTAAAATAGGGATCATTTGTAATATTATCATACTCTGTCCCTCCCCAAATCACGGTTTCGACAGCTTTAAAAAAATGTAGATTCTTGAAGTATTTCTTGACATCAATATCCGACCATGAAATATAACCAGGGAACAAATAAATGTTCCACGACATGTTTGTCGAACTATTTCGCTTAACATATCTGGCAACGTCACATCCCATAACTTATGTCCATAGCGACGAGCGAAGTGGAAAATGCGGATAATGTCGACTGTCGAGCGAACTCCGGCACCAATTCTCCCTTGTGTATCATCCCTGGTTTATAAAGACACCCTTGCAGGGTCTTTCAGTGGCCAATCTTTTACTTGATTGAACGCATCAACCAATATCTAAATATGACTGATTGACTGACATAGTGATCTATCAACGCACAGCCCAAACCACTGGATGGATCGGACCGATATTTGGCATGCAGGTAGATGTTATGGTGTAACCATCCGCTAAGAAAGGATTTTAATCAGTTTGTCTGAAAATTCTGTCCTAAGTTACAAAACCACGCGGAAAAAGTCGCGGGAAAAACTAGTTTTAAAATATGTTTGCTCGTATTAAGCTCTTCCCGTTTCGTTATTTCCAGGTCAGACGGTATTCGCGCAGGGCGCGGCGGCGACCCCCGTGCCTCTGCTGAACGCGATGACCGACGTCGGCAAGGCGGGCAGCATGAAGGACATCAAGGTCGTTCACATGCACACTGAGAAGGAGGCTGCCTACGTCGCTCCTGAGTGCAAGGATATCTTCAGGTTCGTGAAAACTTAATACTCTCTAACAATTTCTCACTATACTCGGGCCATTTCAAACGTGCGAATAACGCCCGGTTTCTGAGGTACATTTAGCTGTAGTTTATCCATTCAATAGCGTTTAAACTCATATAAAAAAACGCTATTGAATAGATAAATTACTGCTAAATGTACTCGCAAAACCGGTATATTCGCGGTGTCCACCCCCTGCTTGTCCACCCCGGGTGGACAGAGACACAAATCTTTTAAAAAGTTCTCGGTGTCCACCCCTGGGGGACAGTGAGAATTAATTTTTAATTATTCCCGTTGGCCACCCCGGGTGAACAAATACACGAGTTTCATATTACTACTCTCGATGTTCACCGCCGCGCCGGTGGACAAAGCCACTGCTTAAATAAACATTCTCAATGTCCACGCTTGCTGGAATTGGGTGTAAATAATTATAACAAAATTAATTAAGTAGGTAAATAGTTTAATCATATTATCAACATCTTTTACTTTTGCAATCTACACGAATAATTATCACAATAGGTTTTAATCAAAGTCACAGAAAAATCTTTACATCCTCATCCTTTCTAGAAATAAATCAATATTGAAGTCCCCATTGACAAGTTCCATTCGCATGTCGTGAATAAAATGATCATTTAAAATATATTTTTTTACGTTTATTGTTGTAACTTATACCTTGGTTTAATAAGTGCCGCAACTTAGGATCAATCAACATTATATGGGAAAACACACAATAGATAGTTACTTACTTCTATTTACCCTAGAGATGTTGATAATATGATTAAACTATATACCTACTTAATTAATTTTGTTATAATTATTTACACCCATTTCCAGCAAGCGTGGACATCGAGAATGTTTATTTAAGCAGTGGCTTTGTCCACCGGCGCGGCGGTGAACATCGAGAGTAGTAATATGAAACTCGTGTATTTGTTCACCCGGGGTGGCCAGCGGGAATAATTAAAAATTAATTCTCACTGTCCCCCAGGGGTGGACACCGAGAACTTTTTAAAAGATTTGTGTCTCTGTCCACCCGGGGTGGACAAGCAGGGGGTGGACACCGGGAATATACCGCAAAACCGGGGGTAAGTCATGTCATTTTATCTTAGTCTCTCGCTCGCACTTACACATTTTCACATTCCTATGATTATTTCGATTATGACGTAGTTCGCACGTTTGTAACGGCCTGAGAATGGAATTAAACAGCTCATGAGGTTTTTAAGTTTTCATTTGCGGGGCGTATAGTTTGCCTAAATAATGAGTCACACCAATGATTTTTGTTATGAGCATATTTAAAAACTAGGTACTTCAAGGATAAAAAATCTGTTTTTATTTTTTTCGTATCTTCAAAAATGACCGAGATATTAAACGTCAAAGTATGGTCTTCGCGCCAAACTCCGGCGAAGCGGCCGCACGGACGTGTGACGTCATCTCACGACACTGCTATTTCGTCAGTACTTGCCGATACCTACATAGGCTCGTTGCGCTCTCGAGGTTTCGCTTTAAATAATTTGTTTTGCTTATAGTGGACAAAGACTCCAGTGAAAAAACACCCCAAAAATTGTTTTTTTCTGTACCATGTAAACTGTTTTATATTTTTGCAAAAGACACCTAATCTAAAACTTAAAGCCCGGTTCTGATACTGTCAAGCGCAAATGTTAAATAGAAGTTTATTGCCTTTTGAACACTTCCTCAAGATCAAGATGCCATATCATGTTCATACATACCTAGCAATGAACTTCTACCTAACAGTTGATACTATTTAATAAGCAGTTCAATGACCTCACAGGCGGCGGCGAGCCGAGCGCGGCGGTTGAGTTGGCGTTGGTTTTTTGTTTTGAAAAAAGAACCCATGTTTATTAAATCTAATAATATCAAAATTAAAATGTTAGTTTAAAAGTTCTCATTACACACCCAATCATATAAGACTACCTACCTACAGAGTAGATTCATGCGTTCATATGATAGCCATCAACCTGACTAAAGTCAGAGGCAGGGGTGACAACTTTTTTTTTTATATAATATTATTTTAAAACTATGTTTTCCAAATTTACACTTGGTAGGTACGTAACACTCATTATTTGTAATGCCAGTTCTAACAAACTTTCAATTTTATTGTTAACTACACACAAAAATATTATTAGTAGTATACGAGTTCAACTTTCTTTACCTGGGTCTAGTTGATGATTGTGTGCGTGGCGATCGAGATCGAGGATAACTTATTTTACAAAAAACACGATGATTAAATTTATAACACATACACATACTCAGACTCTTTAAATATTAAATGCAAATCACTTTTCAAATCAAAACTCCGCATCACCCGCAGTCGAACAAGCGTGTCTGTTGCGTCGTGACGTCAGCGCATAGCGCGCGAAGCAACGCAAATTTAAAAAAGCAGTGAAACTTTATAACGCTGTAACTTCGGTAATTTTGATCCGATTTTGATAAAACAAAAACTATTATTATCAGCATAAGTACACAAATTAAATGCAGTATGTTTAATAGTCATATTTTGATGTGCTGGTGTGACTCATTAAGAGGTGGAAAAATATGTGGAGAGAGCTTTTTAAACTATCTCCATGCAAAATTTCATTAAAGTAAAAAATACAGACTAATACGAAGAGATAGACGTTCACAGTTATAGTATTTGTATGGATTATTTGATCGTTCGCGTGAACAAGTTATTGGTCCGTGAAGAACAAAAGCAAGTGGTAGAAAGTTGCAGTAAAATACAGATTTTTAAATTTCGTATTGATAGTAATGCTAACTCTTAGTCACGAGGACTATAGTTCTAACTTAGCCTTTCTTTCAACTATGTTGGAGTCGGATTCCAGTCCCACCTGATGCAGCTGGATACCAGTATTTTACAATATACATGGAGCGACTGCCTATCGGACCTCCACAACCCAGTTACATAGTACGATACCCTTGGGAAACATAGGTTGTCAGACTTTCAAGCTTCTGACTACTGTTAATGACTGTCAAAGATCTTTGAAAATGACAGCCATTGAGCTATCAGTGTACCAAATTTAATGAAATTCGGTCGGTAGTTTTGACTTGGCTGAGTAGCAGACATCAATCCATACATCCAAACTTTCCCATTTATAATATTAGCACTTATAGATACAGTAGCAATATAAAACCTAGGCGTAAACTAGGTCACACACGTCAATTATAGGTAGGTAGTAGGTACTCGCCCTTCTTATCACATTATCGTTAATTAATAAGGCAATACTCTGTATATTAGTAGTGATAAGGCAGCTAATCGTTTAATTAACGATCTTGATTACGATCGCTCTTGTTATTTAATTGTTCAACTTATCTATCAAGTTACAAGAGATGATTGAGTGAAAGTGATATAGCTCAGTGTCTAGGGTTTGATTCCCGGTTCGGGAATGCTATTAGGCTTTTTATTAAAAATCAAAAATCAAAATTTATTTGAGCTTGGAGATTGACACCTACTAAAAAGAACATGAATACGTGTGAATAAGTGATACTTTAATCATCTATGAGCATACCTTTGGCGCTATGTTATTACAAAATATACATACCTACTTAAAATCACTCTTTCTTTTCATAGAGACCAGAGAAAAATGTCTTATCAAAATCGTCTTTTTTTGTGACATTACTTTTGTTTGACGTGTTTTTGCTTAACTGTGCAACTGAAAGGTCATAGACGTACATATATCGTTTTTATGATACTTTCTATTTTCTACTATTAAATTAGCTTTAAAAATCCAATTGATTATAACAGATCATGACGGGTCACCTTAAAATACATGTTATTCAGAACATTCTTATGATGATATAATATCAAACGGGATCAAAATGATACAAGCAACATTCTTATCGCTGTGAGATAGACAGTTGTATTACTGATAATGATTAGATATCAACGATTCAATGTCTTTACGTTGCTATGACCTTTCTCTCTTAGAACTTGAGTTTTATTAAATTTTTGTATGTTTCAGCCTGAAGTAGTTTTAAAAACTCACTAGTTTTAGCCGTGATTTTGTCCAGGTGTAAAGATTTTCCGGAATCAAAACTCTCCTAAAATCTTCTTCAGTTACATAATGTTCTAAATGCAGTACAAAACTTTAAATAAACAAGTAGTCGCTAATTTACTTCACCCGGTCTCATTAAAAAATAACAAATATTTTAGTGAGACCAGCGGGCTTATCACGTATCTCAGTTGACAGCTAGTGTACGTCAAATTGATGGTCACTATTCAGTACATTTCTGCTTTGACGTAACATGTTAATCACTATATTCTAAGAGAGAAAACAATGTACAGCATAGTGGCTTTCAAGTAAATGTCAACTGCGATACGTGATAGGGGCTCTGATGCCAATATCGCTTGGACAACCTTGTATAATATTTTTTTTATTCTTAAAAGCCTAAGAATTGCTCTAGTGTCGCGGGGACTTTTACAAACATACAAACAACGGACACAAAGTACAACAAGACCCAAAACAACTATTTGTGTATCGCACAGATAATTGTTCCGCGTCAGAATCTAACCGACAACCTGCTGACGCAATGTTAGTAGCGTGGCGACCATCTTAACCACTGCGCCACGGAGACAGTCGAATAAGAAAAAGTATTGTGTGTCGTTACTACTTAAGTAAAAATAGTTTTACATAAAGTTTTTCAAGTAACAGAATTGTCAATAATGCCGAAAGTTAATAGCATATGTATTTATATTCGTATTGAAATATGCAAGAATTTCATTATAATTTCTAATTGATTGTAATTTGACATCGACCTTAGGTGTTTCAAGTGAAATGGTACGATTATGTCATAGCGTGATAGTTTATATAAATATTTAATATTTGTAGTTTATTTTAGAATGTGAAAATAATATAATAGGAAGTATTATAGGTATTTTTGTCATGTTTCTAATTTTATTTAAGTGGCCTAAGGTAGTTGTAACTTTAACCCTCTTATTCACAAAAGTATATGAAGTTATGAAAGGCTTATAAAGTGTTTTGTTTCTTTCACTCCTTAGCGAAATGAAAAAGAGAAGACATATTATAGTAGCTTTTTAACTAAAATAGGTTTATAGTGTGTTTATGAATAAGAGGGTAAGTGTCTACTAGTGTAGTATAACTTTCGTTTACAATATGTATTTAGTTAGTAATAATTTCGACACTTCTATGATAATTAAGATGAAAGAAAAGTACATTACTTATAATTCCTTATATATGATAGCTTAACAATAAGTTAATATCGGTAAGGAATCTTAATAGAATCAGTGGCCTTATAGCCGCGAAGTGACTTTAACCATTGTGTCAAACGGTCATTTGATGTAGCATTAGTTATGTATTTGTTGTCTGCCTAAATCTATACAACCGCCCCGATTACAAAAAAAAAGTTATACCAATTTTATATTTTTGTCTTTGGTCCTGCTACCGTCCGTCTGAACCCAGCGAGAACGGTTCAATTACAAACCTAAGATTTTAACAGTTTGGTGAGAATATGAACTTACTATTTGTTTGTTTTCGGTAGTCTCGGTAGCAGCTCCTTACGTCATCAATGATTTATACCTAACAAAAATATTGTTAATACCATTTGGCGATTAAAAAGAGTGGCCAGGAGTTTTTTGCCAGCTATTCTCATTGGCCCTACCTTCCGAACTGGTGAGAAATTCACTCTCTGTATCGTTGACTATCATAAGTGTCAGCATTTGGCCTAAATGAATAAATATTTTGATTTTGAACTAATGTTGCTTCTTTGTCCTCAGGTCGGTGTCATTGTTCATGGCAGCGAACGTCCGCCAGTCGGTGGCCGAGGGTCGCTCCGACGCGATCCCCATCTTCCTGCAAGACATCCCCAAGCTGTTCCACCGCAAGATCATCCGCCCCGATATCGCACTTATTCAGGTAAAATATTACGCTTTTTAACAGACAACTATCCTAAGAAGTATCGTACTTCATGACATTTCTTAATAAACATCTAAGAAAAGTTATACAGTGACTAAACAAGTATCTAATTGTGGATGATATGACTAATTCTAAACGTGGACGAATTTTATTCAACTTAGCTTACACCTTCTATCTATCGGTATTATTCGGTATCTCTCTCGGTAATGCAAGCGACTGCCACGCTAAGGTCTATAGTACGAATCCCGGGTCGGTCGTCCTACCGTACTATAAGATCGAGAGATAACCTGTGTGTGCATATGCAAAGTTGGCGCCGCCGCCGTAGCCAAATATCGGCTAGGAGTACATTATTACGTTTTACATAATTAATGACATAAATATCTTTGTTTGCAGGTGTCTCCTCCCGATAGCCATGGCTACTGCAGTTTGGGAACGTCAGTGGACTGCGTCAGATCAGCTCTCGTCAACTCTAAAATCATTGTTGGTGAGATATCTTTATAAATGTACATTATATTACGATTTATTTTTAAGTAAACTATTTGCAACTATTGTCTAACAAAAAAGCATTCGCAGCAAACCCTTCGCTCCACTTAGCCTAGTCCGTTATGCTCGGAACAGTTGAGTTCAACTGCAAATGGATTGAGTTGCAGTACTTGTTCCATTGTTTTTCGTCTTCGCTAATAATTTTTGAAATGTCTTAATAACAAGCTATTTTTGCCTTTCTACTTTAGTGTAAGGCCACTTCAGACAGGCTCATTTAACAATTTAAAGTTTATAACTTCCCAAGTTGCATTTTACCTCGGAACGCCTAATGGTTCGGCGCAGTCGACCACAGCTAGAATAATATAATGTTAACTATTATTCATCCATACTAATATTATAAATGCGAAAGTAACTCTGTCTGGTTGTCTGTCTGTCTGTTACTCAATCACGCCTAAACTACTGAACAAATTTGCATGAAATTTGGTATGGAGATATTTTGATACCCGAAAAAGGACGTAAGCTACTTTTTACCCCGGGAAAATGACGCATTTTCATGGGAAAATTCAGGTGGCGGACGAAGTCGCGGGTAAAAGCTAGTATTATATAATGTTCTCGTTGTCCCCCAGCGCAAGTGAACCCCAACATGCCGCGCACGTTCGGCGACGCCATCATCCACGTGTCGCACATCGACTACGCCGTGCACGACGACTCGCCGCTGCCGGAGCACGGCGGCAAGCCGCCCAGCGCCGAGGAGGCCAAGATCGGACAACTCATCGGAGAGAACCTGGTCGAGGATGGCGCTACCTTGCAGATGGGTACGTGTCCCTATATAGTATAAAGCCTCCCGCGTCTGTCCCTATATCTATATGTATGCTTAGATCTTTTAAATGACGCCACGAATTTTAAGGCGTCTTGTTTTAGCCGAGTGGTATAAGTTGATACCTCCAACGCAAGTGGTTGCAAGTTCGAACCCGAGGCAACATACCAATGACATTTCAAAGTTATGTGTGTATTAGAAACAATTATCTCTTGTTTCAACCGCCAAGGAACACATCATGATGCAACCTTGTATGCCTGAGAGTTTTTAGAACAATTCTTGAAGGCATGCAAAGTCCCCAACCCGCACTTGGCAAGCGTCGTGGACTCGAGGCTTCACCCCTCCCTCATTATGGGAGAAGACCCTTGCCCAGCATTGGGATATTTTAAAACAGAGGTAATATTTTTTTATTAAAAATTAACTGAGTTTATAATAATGTACGTTTTGTCCAGGTATCGGCAGTATCCCGGACGCGGTGCTGTCTTGCCTGAAGAACCACAAGGACCTCGGCATCCACTCCGAGATGTTCAGCGTGGGGGTCATCGACCTCGTCAACAGGGGATGCATCACCAACAACAAGTAAGACATGACTTATCACCACTAAGGGCTAAGGCTTCCATTATCAGATTACTTTCAATAAAGGAGAATTTGTTGCCAGCGTAAGCGTATGATATTTGAGCTCCCATATAATTTTCATTTCTGTCACTAAGGTGTATATTTTTTTTTAATGTAGCTTGTTTACTTGAGTTTTCAACTATATATCCATGCAGTATTTCATTAAAATCAATTCAGATGGAAGCACTGTGGAATGCTAAAAGTTGTTCCCATGTAAGAGTTCTTTTCATTTTAAGAAAGGAATGTATTAGCCTAGTAATTTATACCTATAGGTACCTTATAGTTATGCAAAACGCAAGTTTTAGAAACTGCTTATTTTCCGTGTAATGTTTGTTATTACGTTCTATGTATTACAGGAAGAAGTTCCACAAGGGTCGCATCGTGGGCAGTTTCATGGTCGGCAACAAGGCGCTCTACGACTTCGTCGACAACAACCCCTTCGTAGGTCAGTTGTATTACATTTATTTTATTGAGAGACTAGATTCTACACGTGATCGAAAGGTCAGAGATTTGAATGAAATCTACCCATTTTACTCGAATTCTTAAAGCCTTATTAGAGTTTATTAGTAAGGAAAGGTTTTAAAATTGCTACTATTTAAACCCAAGTTCAAGCTTTTAATAAAGTTAAAATAAGTATTATATCATAAAACTCTTTGGAAAGGCAATGGCAATTGGTAAAATGTTGCAATTTCGACTTGAGTGCGGGGAGAAAGATGGACTTTTAGGGACGAAATTTGTATATCATGATTGTCGCATCGAAGAGACATATTTATCATTACAATGTCAAAGTTGTAGGTTGTACTTTGTGTCTTTTGTTTTTTTATATTTTTGTATCAGCTACATAGTACGATAGTATTTTTTCAACTAGTTAACCGTGTGTCGTGTATATTTGCAGAGATGTTGGAGATCGACTACGTGAACAACACGCACGTGGTGTCGCTGCTGCCGTGCATGACCGCCATCAACTCGTGCATGGAGGTCGACATCACCGGACAAGTGTGCTCCGACTCTATCGGTAACTATGCACTCACATCTTATCTATTACCTCGACGTTTCGACTCAACATGACATCAATAACACTTAATTTAGTTCTAAAAATATGGCAATAATCCGCTATAGTCTATTATAATCTGAATATAGGTTTGTACAACGGGACATATCGACGGCGTACATGTGCCCGTAGACCTCCGTAACCAGCACGTAAAACCGCTGGTTCTGAGCTTAATCTCTCACCGGTTGTCGTTTATCCATTTAACCAGGCCATGAAAGTGATAGAATATAGAGTGTAACTGTGTTTTGTGCACACATTTGGACACTATAAACAAAGTCCTGTACGCTTGACTATTTTCATAAAAAATGGCTTGACTAAATATCGACGAGAAGGGATCTCATTTACTCTAGTTTTTTAAACCATGAATATTATGTTTGTATTCAGGTACCCGTATGTACTCGGGCTTCGGCGGTCAGACCGACTTCATCCGAGGCGCGGCGGAGTCTGTGGACGGGCGCGGTAAGCCCATCATCGCCATCGTGTCCAACACCAGGCGGGGAGAGTCCAAGATTGTGCCCATGCTTAAGCCCGGTTAGTATAACACATCTATACTAATATTATAAAGCTGAAGAGTTTGTTTGTTGGTTTGTTTGAACGCGCTAATCTCAAGAACTACTGGTCCGATTTGAAAAAATCTTTCAGTGTTAGATAGCCCATTTATCGAGGAAGGCTATAGGCTATGTATCATCGCGCTACGACCAATAAATAGGAGTAGAGTACCGGTAAAAAATGTTACAAAACGGGAAAAATTATGAGCCATTCTCTCTTAGTCAGCTAGTAAAAAGATAAAAGACAAAAAGTTTATTTCTAGAAAAAGTATATAGTTCATAGAGTAACAATAGGCCCCAAACTAGACTAGGCCTGTATCTTGGGCACATGAGGAACATAGTTACTTTTAGGTGCTAATTCTGCTGAACAGCCAAGATCTTAACAACATCTGTAGATGTGGGAGGCCTTATATTTGAGTTGAATATTGCCTCTGTGGATGTGAAGATATACTATTATTATTATAGGGAAAAGCATTTTAGAAAGCCGCAGAAATTTGAGTAAATTAAGGTAACAAAAACGAACTACCCACCTAATAGGGTTTGTGGGATTCTAACTCACTAAGGTCAATTTGGGTAACCTTGAATCATTTGAGTAACGTAAAAAGTTTGCGAAACTAAGATAAACCTTTATCAATCGTGTTGGTTTCATATGAAAAAATAATAGAAACTAGTTCAAATTCCCACTGTCAATGTTATCCGAATGATTCAAAGTTACCCAGGTTGCCTGTACTAAAATGTTGATTTCTTTCATCAAAAAGATTTTTTTATTAAAGCCTAGCATTTTTGGTGCCTAATTGCTGTCTCATTGTGTTTAAACTAAGTTTTGTTGTTCCATTTCCAGGTGCCGGAGTGGTGTGCACGCGCGCTCACGTGAACTACGTGGTGACGGAGCAAGGCATCGCCAACCTGTTCGGCAAGACCCTGCGCCAGCGCGCCTACGAGCTCATCAAGGTGGCGCACCCCGACCACCGCGAGTGGCTCGAGAAGGAGGCCTTCGCGCGCCTCAAGTGCATGCCCGCGCCCTAGACCAACGACGACCCCACAACAATCACTACTGTGCAGTAGTTTCCACTATTATTAATTAGTATTACAGTCTTATAAGCGTACACACGGCCAGGTTAACCCCGAAACGATTGACTGGTCTAATTTTATTGCCTCGATATCGAGTGGTGACTGGAGACTAACCACTTACTTCGCTAAAGTAAGCTCGAATTAGTATAAAGATGCCAATATATCGTCCCCCACTCCGAGGGCCAGATTTACACGAACGCCCGTGTTTTAGATGTCATTTTATCATATATTTTTAGGTGACGAAAATTTTGTCGAAAAGTATTATTCGAATCTTGAAATGCATTTGGTTATGTAGTGTTTTTTGTATGAATAGATTGAATAGATTGCTAGATGAAACACGTATGTCCTAGTCGGTTTAGAGAGTGAAATATTGCCTTAAATCATGTCAATAGAAAAAGTTAATCGTTATAAATCAACGCAACAATAATAGAATAAGCATGTAAGCATTTTTATTGTTTTTTTTTAAATCAATTTATTTGTATGTTGTATTTTATTGATGCGTACCAAACTGTTGGATTAGTTTTTCGTATTTTTTATTTTTAGTCTGTTATGCAAGAGTACACTACGAGATGAAACCATTATACAATACTTTTATTGTACGTTATTATCAAATAAAGTTATAAATTAGTAGAAATGTATTTTTATTAATGTTTAATACAGTAGTAACCCATTATAAGTGTCGCCAAACAACTTGAATACAAGTAGGACTCTGGATGAACTATCTACCAATCGTTCTTTATGATGTAGCAAAATTGTCTGACCGGCGGCACCTACTGCTAACCATGTTTTCCCTCCCATAATGAGAAAAGAATCTATATGTTGCTATCAAAGTGCAGATTGATGATTTGTTTGCCTTCAAGAACTGATTATAAATAATGGCAAACAACGCTCGTCAGTCCACACCATAAAAGTATGAGAATTAAGAATGACCTCCAGCTACTCAGCTGCATTATGCATCAGTCACAGTGAAGACCAGCGTTTTTATGCAGTTTAGGCACTGGAGCGACTAACACCCCAGGTGCCAGAAGCTAATTAATGTATGTCGAAATCCATGATGAAAGTCTTCTCTAGCCGGTGAATCCTCATCATATTTATGGCAGATTTGCCACCCTGCAAATTTGACTATCCGTAATATAAAAATGAAATATAAAATGAATGTACGCGAAAAGGTATTAAATTATTTATGAAAAAAAAAAACGGTTAATGATACTTTTCAGTTCAGAAACAATTTTTCTCTTTGCAGCTTGTCGAATCGTCATCTTTTAACAAATGTCAAAACTGTCAAAATTGGCAACACAACTCAGCTGTTGGCATGTTGTAGTGTTTATTTTGAGTTTTTTTTTAGTTATTGTACCCAAATTTATCAATAAAATTATTAAAGCACCAAAAAACTACCATGGGCTCGTTCGAATATGTCCTAGGATTCAGAAAAGAATTATTAATTGCTGAGAAATACAGGATAATTAGGAAAATAGGTGGCGGTTCTTTTGGAGATATTTATTTAGGAATACACTTAACAGATGGTGTGGTAAGTCTGTAATTCTCTTTTGTATACACTGCTTAACTCATTTATAATACATTTAGAGAGTTTCATTGGCTTTTGACCCTCAAAACTAACATTTTTAACTGAAAATGTTTGGTATGCAAGGAGCATATAAATGATAACCTACATTCGACTGGGTGGTAAAGTTACCAATATAATATTGTTAGTTACATCACCATGCCAAATATGTTAGTAGAAAGGTGGCCATGGCAATGAATAGGTACTAGGTATTATAATATGCAGTAACTGTAGGTACTGTTTACTTATTTCATAGAAGAATGAGATTTTAGATAAATATGTAAAATTTTAATTATTTATCTAAAATCTCATTTATTAGAGCACAATTTTTGATGTAGGTAAATTCTTTGTACATTATTGATACTTATTATAATTTAATTACATTTGGTAGCTTAATTGTGTAGCAAAATTAGTGTAAACATTGAGTTTATAGAATTTAAATCTTAGAGAAATAATAAATAAAATAACTTAGTTTGTAATGCAGATAGACACCCATTAAATGTTAGTCGTAGCCCGGTACTCTTATGTTTAGCAGTTTTTCTAAGATACAATTTGGGCTTTGCAATGCAGCAACATGAGTTGGACATCCAGGATACAAGTTACAACATACCCTTGCTGTTTAGCAAATGTCTAGTGAGGACTGTTGCTGAACAAAATAATAATTAATTATTCATTACACTATTTTGAAGTATTGTCTATAATAAACTTTCTATTGATAGTGCCTACTCAGTTTTTAAGAGTATGCTTAAAACACTGCAATTTGAATAGTACAAAAGTAAAATATGAATATACATGAACAATTTATCATAGGTATAGGTAAGGTTCATAAACATAGTATGAACAAAATAAATTGTTTAAAATAATAACATAGGAACCTGCCTTTGATAAATGGGGCGATTATTTCATTATTTATTTTTGTAAATATTATTTTTTAAATAAGAATAAAGGACTGTTAATTCTTATGTATTATGTCTAGATTTAAAATGTGCATTGTATATTTAATAAGGTAATAGTTATGTTAATAGATATTTTATTAGAGTACTTTTTATTTATTACTTTTAGTAAAATAAAGCATTATTGTGAGTTTCATAGAAATAAGTGTGTATAAAATAAAAAAAAACAACTTCAATTCTAGTACTTCGTTAATTTTACGTTTCCCTAATCTGCTAGAAGAGCACAAGATTTAAATTAATGCCAATAAAATGAGAATTGAAAAATAGCCTATTTTATTTGATTTTTTCGTTTATTTTCAAGATCAATATCATTATTGCATTAACGAATTTGAAATACTACCAAAATGGTAGTAATATTTTCTTGATAGTCGGGCAACACTGGACCTAAATGGCTACGTTTAGAAACTGTATAATGTTACCTCTTTGGCATTATACTTATTTTATTGATTTTTACGATTTTTAAAAATAGAAAACAAGTTTTATGGATATCAGATGCATAATATTATTTTAAAAACTGCTCACTAATTTTTAAAATATTTGCTGTGTTATTTAAAATATATTTGAGACGCGAATATTTTTAAAATCCTAATCGGAAGAAAGTACTAAGAATTAAGCGTGGCCTACTTTTCGAACGCAATACGTCCTCCATTCAGTCACAGTTTCGTAAAATGTAGCCGTGAATTTATTATTGTTTTTATTCCAAAAGTGCGTAATTTGTGCTTACGAATTATATTTTACATTACCTGGGACTTTAAATAATAATCTGCCACCATGTCGACTTTTATGAGTAATTTACGTAGAGAAACATTGGTTACTGGAAAATATAAGGTGTTGAAAAAGATCGGCGGAGGATCGTTTGGTGATATTTATTTAGCGATCAACATCTCTAGTGGCGAGGTAACCTAATTTATTACTTTTATTGTTCATATTGTTATAGTTCTAATTTGCTTTCGTAACATTGAGAAGGCCCACGCGTCATCAGTGGCACGTTATGGCGGGGAGAGGGGTGCATGCTGATTATTTTCTATGACGTATTTATTCTAGGGAAATGAAGATTGGTCTTGGTTAAACATTTCCAGGGACGTTGAGAGATTGTGTGACTAATCAATGTCGAAACGTAAAATTCGCTCGTGACATTCGAATGCATTCGTTGTATTTTCTATTTCTGCCTTATTTACATCTGTCTAAGCTTTCACCACATCGATTATGCGCGTTTCGTCTCGAATTGTGACCTTCTCTTGTTGAATCTGAATTATTTCGTAATTTTTTGCATTAAAAAGCAATAAAAAGTAATATTTTATGTAAATGTTGATGTGTATTGGTACTCAAGCAATAGACAATGGGGTCTTTGCCATTGTTACATCACAGACCTGTGGCATGTCGTTTTGATATTGAACTGTGAAATATTGTCGAAATATAGGTTATATTTAGGTACAGAAATAGATATTGAGTTTTGACCTTGGATAAACTAGAGCATTGGGTCACTGTCAATATAAATGCAAATAGTACAATATGTGGCTACTATTTTATAAAATATCTACACATCTACACATTACTCATACACAGTCTTGAAGCATTCATTTCTTTGTTGTAGTACTTTAAACAAAACATTTAGGCACAGACAACTGTTGGCAAACATAACCATAAAGCAAATCTCAGCACATATGCTGCCTATTCTGTTCCCTACCTGTTGGAGGTTGTAACAATAACATCATTGCCCTACAAATTAACCAAACCCATGCATATTTATTACCAGCAAATGTTTTATGTATAATAAACATTCAAATGCTCATTATGACCAAAAATATATTGTATTTATTCAAACATACAATATAATGAGTCATCCGGTATAAGGGCACATAAAATAAATTTCCTCTAGAAAAATCATGCTAATGGGAAACTCAATTAACAGAGGTTGACTCATTTTCATTGTAACAATTATAAAAAAACAGGAAAATAGAGTTATAACAACAGTATTAAACAATATTACATATAAACATACATAAATTCATGTCTTTTCCCATAAGGGTACACACAGACCAGAAAACTCCACTTGGCGAAATCCCTACAAACTTTATTTGCTTTATTCATGCGCATACAGCTTATATTAAAGAAATTCTGAATACACTTATATGGGGTAAGTATGGATCATCTAGATAGGACAAAAGTGGTGAAACCAGTCACCAATTCTGGATAAATGTCAGATAGCCTATGTGCTAGGTGCAGTGCCAACAAATGTATGAAAATAACTGCCAGAATTCCATCTGATTAACCATCTGACACTTATTGAGAGTGTCATAGAGCTTAAATCTATGTTTTGTCTCCATTCCAGTTTTTAAAACCATCTGTTAGCAGAAAAAGCAAAACACTGTGTTGTAAATTGGTGTTTTCAGTCAGCCAGTATTCTACAGGTTCCTTTAGATATCTTTATGTCATTGATGTCTTTATGTAAAGGAGTCAGTGGTGCCCGCTGACACTTCAGCCGCTGATGGCTTCTCTTGATCATTTTCTTAACCTATTTCTCAAGAAAAGGTTAATGTGTATCTGAACTATATTTGTGTTGCAAAACTTAAAATCAGTAGTTTTATTAAGAAATATGGATCCCTTTTGAGTTACTTCTTTAATTGCAGCACAATATAAGTGGTGATACCTATTAAGCTTAAGTCTTAAACCAACAATTGATATGTAGACCAGGCACAGCCCTTTCAAATGCAATGAGGCATTTGAATTAACATATTGGTCAAAAAAGACAAAATTGTACAACAATATGTAAAATCTTACACTAGAGTTTAATCCACATCATCATAATAATTATATTTCACATTGGTTATCATTCTCTTTACTCATTGCTAAGCATATGTCTTTTCCTGTGTACTCCAGTCATTCAGTGCCCAATATTTTACTAACCAAAGACAGATAATGCTCAAGACAATGAAAAACTATAGTATAAAGACTTTCTGTTATAATAAAAACAAAAGAATATCTATTGGTCTTGTCTTTGGTAGCCTAATTAGATAAAACGAATAAGATGTAGAAATGGTAATTATATACCGACGATGTAAAGGTAGTAAGGTTTATGATGTATTTCAATATATTAACAAGTATATGAGCATTATACTAAAGCTAAATTGCATAAAACATTCAGATATAATTTTGAAGAAAGTAGATAGAGATGAAGTAATAGTTTCTTTCTATAAATAATTCTATACATAATAGGTTGTGTACATTACAGTCATATTTTCATAGCTTCTGCATTAATTTGCCTTCTCTCTCTTATTAGGAAGAATGTTTAGCGCCCAATATCTTTCACTGCACATTTTCATTCACCTTATTTCAACCAGATTGATGGCCACACTGCCATATGTTGTATTGTTATGTTATTTTGATTTTCATTGTAAATGTGCACGCTCTTTGTCCCAAAAGAGATATTAAATGCTTGTTCTAGATGTAGAAAAAACCTAATTTTATTAGGCTAGTATTTCTCATTCTTAAAAAACTCACAGATTCTCTAACAGCAAGTAGTGTCAACAAAACTAACTTCTAATATTTTTCAAAATCTTCTGGCTATTTTTTTCGTATAAAATTCATCAAAATCTATTTTCCTATAATTTACTTACATACTGTTATCAAAAATCTGTCAAGTTCTATTTTTATATTTGTACAATCAGCTGCTTGTTATATTATCTTTGCGTTTTACTTGATAGTGCCTCCTCACTAACAAACATTTGAAGAGTATGTTTTAAAAGCTAAAATCCCTTATCTTATCAACTGAAATGCTTCAGCATTCTATTAAGAAAAATATTACTTGAAATCAAATCATTTTTTTTCAATTTTATATTCCAGTAAACTAGCATTCATCTTATGATAATGTAGCTTAACATAATGCAAATTTATTATCAAGACTGTATACATTTATTCATAAAAAATAACTTGCTTTGCTAGAATCTTGGCTCTAATAAGTAGTATTGATCGAACCATTGTGGCAACATCACCGCGTTCTGCCGTTCGACCATGGTAGTTTTGAAACGTTCCAAAAACTGGCAACACTGCCATTGTGACGTCATATGAAATAGGCTGACGACACCTTTTTAGACTTCGTAATAAAATGATTTTCAGTGGTTTTTCGTAGTGTTTCTACGGTCTGTAGTGTTTTTGAACAATTATAAACGTTAAATTAACTAAGTGTTGTGTTAACATTTCACTCGGTGCGATGGGCCACCTATAATTTTAGTGACAACGAGTGATGAAGGAAAAAGAAAATGGCTACCTTCGAACGCATGTTGTTAGCCAGGAAACATGTAATTATAGCTGATAAATACAATGTTGTACGAAAACTTGGCGGTGGAAGCTTTGGAGATATCTTTTTAGGGATAAACGTCAAGGATGGAGAGGTAAATACAACTCATATTCCTGTTATTTCAATGTACATTTTCAAGGAACGATTTCTTGTCAAGACGGCCGTGTATTTCGGGGTTTTTGTTCTTGAAAATGGCGGTCTGGGCGTATTTTGAATGATACCGAGTATATAATTTAGCTTATTTTTTCATTTAAGTGATTACTTATTGATTTCTCACAAGTATTTCATGATTTACGTAATTAGGACGCATTTGAAATATACACCATTGATTGTAGTTTATTGTGTAGAAGCTCTTGATATATTAGAGGTGTATGTTAATTTTTCATAACCGCAGTCACACAGCTGTATATGTTTTGCAATATTCTATTGTCCACATTGCTTTGTACTTAGATTGCGAAATTGCAGTGGATGGTTTCATGTCGTGCGTCTATGTCTGGTAAAATGCGTTTCTGTAACCAGCTGGATGCTCTAACAGTTTGATAATCACTGGTTATTGCAACACAGCCCTTTGTGTAATACACTTGAGGTTTGATACTTTCTCCCCACAAAATTTGCTGTACTTACTATTCTACCCCAGTAGTCTCAAAATAAGGCATTTCTATCAAAAATGCACTATGTCATACAGCCACTGGACATCATGACTCATGTTTGGTAATTTCCCAAACCTATTTCTGTTGAGGAACCATAAATTAGAAATACCTCACAACCTATTAGGTATAGACAATCATGTAACAAAACTAGTAATATGATTCAATTCTCCATTATGTGGCAGAAAACTTCACTCTGTCAGTTACACAAGTTATAACATGTTAGGGTACTATAGTGCCCACTACTCAGGCTAAAATAAGGCATTTTGTAAGCTAGTGATTTTCGTATACTATAGAAAAGGTCTCATTTGTGATACATAGGCAATCAGAAAGCTTCCATTTTGCTGGATGCCAAAAAAACTGATTTATCCCATACTAAGTGTGGTCTGCATAACATGATTACTTAAACTTACTTAAACCTCATCCATATTTTTTAAGGCTTATGAATTGTTATACCTAATAGCTATCAACCATAAAGAGTAGAAAACACACAGTTTCTTGCGCTTATTGCTTCAGTAGACCGCAGAATAGATTAATTTGATAAGTATTATTTTATAGACCCTATAAACCTCATATTAAAAGACAAAACAAAATATGGTACTGTAATATATATTTTACTCAAAACACTGCAATTTTAGCATTATTGATTGTGCTAGAAGTGATGTAAGAAGTATTACAGTTGGCACAGAATTAGCTGGCACGGCAAAGACAAAGAAAGAACTAAACCAGAATCGGTTAGGCTTAAGTTGAATATGAACTGCTTTTATGTAACTAGTATTTGTTATGTAAACTTCTCATTAGTATATAGCAAAAATATTTAAAAAGTCCAGGAATGTATGTGATAGACACACCCTTTTTGTACTATGAATGTGCTGGCTTCAAAGAATTAGTTTACAAGGTCTGTAGATTGATGTTCTCCAGTGGTTCAACTCGCATAAACTTCCATAAAGATATGTAAAATGTATTAATAGTGGTAGGTAAGTAGTTAGTACACTATACAAGGCATGTATCATGTGTGATCCTATATCAATAGCAAATGTCACATATAAAAACTAATGCTAATGGACCCAATAATGGGTTCAATATGACCTATTTATTGGCTGTTCATAATATCTGTGCATTCATTCAAGCATACCTCATACATTTATGCAGCATTATGTTGCAAGCATCTTCATAACATCCCAGTTGAGACAGTGTTGCAACTAAAAATATATAATTTGCAATTAAAATGAACTGTTTGTTTTGATAAACAAATGTTTTTGCAATATCTAGAAATAGTAACCCCTTGTGACCTTCATTGTACTCAGTAGTTGTATCATGTTATAAAACATTGTATTTACAAAATATACTTGTTTCAATCTATTGTAAATGCTTTGTTTGCTTCTCTGTCTCAAATACTCATCTACCACTTCTTGGTTCATATTTGTTTTTAGGGCTTAAAATTCGTATAGATTTCTGTATTCCCTAACCCCTCAAACGTCCGTGGAGGGTATTGTAATATAATTATGGATACTTTAGTCTCCACGGACGTTTGAGTGGATAATATATATTTTGCTCTGATACATAACACTAATCATTTATTAATTTACTCCATCAAATACTTATCTTGTAAAAATGTCTAATTATGCATTCACAGAAATCCAAATGTTTGGCTTCAAAATTATCTGATGCGTTTTTATTTCAAAGTACCTATCTAGTTATGTAAAAACAGTATGTATTACATTTCAAATGTTGGTTTAAAATGGAGCTTGTTGTAGGTATGTTTTTGTATTCAACCAAAACAATATTTTTAATGTACAAAATGCTGTATTGTGGTCTTATATCAAAATTCATTAAAGAGTTTTACCACAAACTAACCACTATTCAAAAATCAGTTATTTAGCTTCACCTTTTTTCCAACTTATAGACCATTTATTAGTTTTCTATTCCACTCAATATACCTACCAACATTTGCTTTAGGAAACAACAGCACTAGTGATGACATTATTAATCCTTTGTGTCCTTTGTTTATTAACTAATTACCAACAATTTGTTCTGTTCAATCATTATTCATTGCATGCTATTCAATTTCTATAAAATTTATATCTATACGCTCAACTAATGCATATTTAATCAAGACCCCATTCCATACAAAATAGCATTATTCAGGTCGAAAGAATTATTCAACTATAGAAAATTAGGCCAAAGTATTTTGTCTGAACAGCCAACGAAATTCTTTTTAATGTTTCGTTGATTAAACTCTTTGGTTGACGATAAAATATAAATAGAAAATTAGCCTTGAAGTAGGGCATTAGACATGTCGTTGGTTCATTTCTTATATTTGCTATTGTTCCTAAGTATGAGGGAACACCTTGTCAAGATTGGAATGCAATTCTTTTAAGGGCTGTTCACGTGATGTTTTTTTCGCTAAACCGGGCCTACGTCCGGCCAGCAGGCAGTGACGCGTGACTGCGGGTCGGGAACAAAACGTGATCAGTCGTGTGCTACAGGCCACTTGATAAACTACGAGTTACTTCGTGTTATTGTCATGTCCATTCGTCATGATGCGTTTTTCTATTGCGTTTGATGTATTCAAAGCGTTTGTGTAACTCAGCTTCATTTCAAATAAATCGAATCAAAAATATCAAAGATTTGATTTTGAATACAGCGAATCTAGACATTTTTGTACATAAAACTATTCTTAGACTACCCGGCTTTTGCTTTACACATAAGAACTATAGGGCCTCCCCTAAAATACGAGTCACCAAGTTTTGACGAAAATAATACGTTCAACATTTTCTAAGCCGTAATTTTTATGCCGAAAGTTAAAACTGATGAAAATTACAATGAGGTACTTGAATGAATTGACTAAACAACTCAAAGTGTCGCTTACCGGGACTATTTTGTAAATTTTTCATACAAGTCCTGACAACTTGGCTCTATAAATGTCTGCATACAGTGAGGCCCTTATAGCGATGTACTGAAAGCAGTCACTGTCCCATATCCATCACAAGCAAGGGCTATTTATATTCGAGTATTGTAGTTAACGGCGTTTTTATAGCACTATTCAATGAACGATAACATCAGACGAAGTATTTCTGGGAAGTCCTAAGCTTTCCTACCGATGATTCACCCAGTAGCTAACGTTACGAATGATATACAACATACTCTGATGCGTAGATAAGGTTTGATTATGAAGACCGTAGGCGTAAGTACCAATATCGAAATGATGATGTTTTTTTACTTTATTGGTTTCTTTCAACCTTGTCCTTATAACGTGACAGTTATTTATTGTCCCTGTTTTTTCTGATGGTTATATTGAAGTCCTAATGATGTTATTTTATTGGGTTTTTTTTATTTATGTCAGTAGAGGCAGTGTTTGAAAGTGACTCATTCGCAGTCTACTGTTTCAAGTAAACTGCAGAATTCAATGTAAATTCTAGCAAGTTCCGCAGACATTAGGTAGAAATATGTTTATTGTTGTTGTAAAGTATTCTAAGTAATCCTGCTGGCTCGTATACCTGAGAACTTTTAGCGTCAAATTACTTTTTATTATTCGACGAGTTGAGCGCAATGCGGTAGCGTTAGTCCGCTAAGATCGTGGGTTCGATCGGCACTCGGCCCTAATATGGCGCTTTACATAAAGTTTCAACATAACACAAGTTTCGTGCAATGAATATAATGTTTTGGTTTCTCAAACATACTTATAACGTTCCTTGAGCAATATGACGTTCGTTATTTGGGCATCGGTTTGCTTAGCTTTAAATCATATTTACCTTCCATAAGTCGAGATAATTGCCTCACAAAACAGTCTCCATTTATTGATTTACTTGATTTTGTGGTTTTCGCAAACAATCGTATTAGATTTTCAGTCATTTGACAAGAATGGTCCAGTTTTTGTTCAGAGTGTCCACTGCGGATTTTCGGATTGCTATTGATCTCTGGAACGAAGCCCAGATTCTGTCGTAACCTCAAGATCAAGGTCTAGTAGATGTCACTTTTGTTTTAAGTAAGAAAATGCCTGCCAAGATATTTTGTCTAATGCTGCCATATTGGGAGCGTGTAGGAGGTTTATGCTTATTCTATTTCAATCATATTTTGTCGGCTTTATTTCATACCGAAAAGGGAAAAAGAAGATCACTAGGTACCAAAAGTTAGTTAATTGCGCTGTTACTTAGTTCTTGTGTTGCAACTTCACTTGGTTATTGTCTCTATTATCACAGTGTAATAATATATGATAATGATATGATGAGCTCTTAAGGCCTAACCCCTCCTTGATTACGGGAGGATACCCTTGCCCAGTACTTGGACATTTATGGGTTAAATTCGTTTATTTTTTATGTCACGGGAGAAAACTATAATTAGATTATTACCAAACATAAATAACCAAGTGAAAAATATAAGCTTTACAGCTCTTTTTTCAACCTAAATGCTTTATTTGTATGTATAATCTTGAACATATAATAATGCTTGTTTTGTTTGTTGCAGGAGGTAGCGGTGAAGGTAGAATCTATAAAGGCGCGGCACCCCCAACTTCTCTATGAAAGCCGAGTATATAAGATGCTCCAAGGGGGCATCGGCATACCACATATAAGGTAAGATTTTATATAAAACTTTAGGCTTTTGCTCTCTTTGTTCTGTGAAGAAACTCGCGGGTTAACCGCAGAGCCATATTTTTATAGCTATTTTATGGAACAACCATCGACTTATTACGGCCAGTATTCAAATTTAGGGAGGTTTTAAGAATTTTACAAACATTCAAGTGGTGGTATATGAATACGGAATGCAAATTCTTGTCATTTTCGGTCTTTTTCTCATGGTAAGACAGCACCTTATTCTAGTTTCTTTACACAAAATAGCTCTAGTTGTTATAGAAGCTCGCCTCTACAACAAAAGCAAATAACCTTAATGAAATCCTTACTTTACACTAATAAATTGATTATTTTCTTCGCCATTATATTACGAGTAAGCCAAGGTTGTCCAAACTGTCGTAGGCGGTGGAACTAACGACCTGTGCTACTTATTAGTTTTAAGGTCGCTATGGGTCTATTATGGGCTAAAACCTGACATGTATTTATGGTCTCTAGCGGTGTGGTTGTGCATTTTAATAGAACGATATACCTATGGAGTAACTCTTGCTAAAAAGGTTTTAAATAGTCTTTGTTATGAGTTCCTTAAAACACAAATTCTTGTATTCTGAGATTGCTATAATCCGATGTGATTATGTTTAGAATCCTTTCAAATTGTAGCACGTTTCATTTAATAATTTCCTTTTACCGTCAAGTTACGTCTAAGTTCCAAATTGTGGGAATCATACCCGAGAGATGTAACAATGCTATTGACGAGGGAACCGATTGGCCCGTATTAACCCCATGGCAACTAAGACGACAAAATATAACCCTCCTTACAACACAGTTGGGTAAAAAAAGGACATCAAAAGGACTGATGTGAATCGCAGATTTACCTGAAAGGACGTACGTAAGCTACGCTCAGTTGGCTATAGAACATATGTCAGGAGCGGTGATGCGTGGCTACATCCGATACTGTGCTCTACATAGATCTTTTGTGTGCCGGTACCCTACTGACCCGACTGCTTGAATTAACTGGGTTTTATCCCACGAAACAGTCTAATAGAAAAGTCCTTGTTCTGATTTTTGAGAAGAGATTATCACGAATGGAGATTCAGCATTTCAAATTCTAGTGGAGGTAGAGAAGAAGGGGGCTATGCAAAGAATCAACAGTAGTCGAAGTGTCAGCGGACTCTAAGCCGGCACCCCAGCCCTCTAAGATAAGATAAAACCTTTAATAGGGGCACCAATATGTACAGCCAATAAACTTTATTCTTGAAATTTTGATCATTGAACATTGATTTGAATAAAGCAGACACAAAATTTCTAAATGTATCATGGTCTTAGAAGTTAAAAGTATTCTTTCTTCCTTAAGTTTTTTTTTGTGAAATCTAAGGTAGGTCCACTATAAAAGGGCTTGAACCGAGCACAGACCGAGCATAAATTTAGTTTGAGGCTTGCAAGTCAGTCCTCACTACGCGGATTTGAGCTCGTGCTTTCTTGTGCTTTAAGTGTGGAAGACAGTGACACACTCGACAATAGACAAACTAAGGAATAATCTTTCAAACGGAGAAAACTACAAACAACCTAACCTTGGTCAATAATTCATCACAAACGAGTCTCGTATGACGAAACTCGACGCACGCAGTATTAATCAAAACCACGCCTACAGCGCTTGAGATAACTCGATACGTACGCGTCGTGAACGCCAAACTTCACACCTCGATACCACCAAATTAGATTATTGGCACCTCTCCACAACCAATTAATACCAAAATAACATCGGGCCCGTATTTCGTTGAAGGGATTCGCAGAGGTGTGTCATTATGCTTACGTTTAACCACGTTATACGATAGACGTTATTTATCTTAGTAGAAAAGGAAGTCAGAAAATTAGCGCAGAATCACACAATCAGCTTTCACATATAATTATAACTCCAAGTATAGTTCCATAATTAATTATTTTATTATTTAACTCAGTCCTTCAATAAGACCTTACTCAAGTTTGACCTCAATCCAATGTTAAATCGTTACAAGGTTTAACAGATTTCGATGTACATAACCGTTGACGTTTTATAAAAGGCGTGCTGAAGCCATAGAAAGCGCGTTACCTAACTCGCAATTTTGTGTTACGTGTTCACTAACATTTATGTGAAGTTCCACGCATGGTTTTCGCAAACGTTTTTAAGAATACGCCTATTGTTTTGACGGCCTACTAAAAGTATATTTGTTTACGCCTATTTGGCTAATAGTACATTATCAATTCACCGTTTATGCCGCATCGAGATCTTTTGTCCCATTTATACGAGTGATATTTGATTGTAGTCATAAAGCATTGTATTGTGACTACCAATTTTAGGTAAACGAATTGGACAGTTATAGTCACTGTTATTTTTCCATTGTTATCATTTGATTTTACCGCCTCAAATATAAATACCACCTAAACTAGCCAACTATTAGGAAACTAGCTCACAGCTGTACACGTCCTAAAACTCAAACTATTAATTTAAATTTCATATACTGAATCTCAGTATTCTGAACTACAAACATGAGAACAATTAGTAGACGTTTAACAAATTGCAGCATGTTTCTCCTTACGTCATCAGAAACAGTCCTTGATGAGCAGCTGTCGCCAGCTTCTGTTTCGTACGTCACCACTATTGTATCGACAAAAACCAATTACGGTTGACGTCTACAGACTAATTTACGTGAAAACATTTCGGCCACGTGTAATAAAACTGACGATTAGCGATTTGTACAGACATCTGTGCTTTGTGCATTAAGGTCACTGTGTTGCCACAGAACAAATGTATTGAGAAGTGAGAATGCTACACACCTACATGTATATAGAATTGAGACTCCAAAGACATTTTTTTTACGCTTAGGTATACCTCAAATTAGGTTTAAACTGGTAAAAATCTGTTCTTTGTCGTAGAGTCCCAGGTCCTTGATTAAAAAAAATGACCATTTGATAACTTTGCAAACGAATTTACTGTAGAACTGTCTAGACTGAACTGCTTGCTTTAACTAGTATTTATTTGTTGCGAGATCTACTCCGTAGACTGATAGAAACCAGTATCAAGTTAACTCTGTGGTTAATATAAGTAGAACTGATACTGTCTACAGCAGATTGCAGACCCACATACCTAATAATAAACCATTCCTTCCTCGTACTTTGATGAAACAGTGGCGCTTATTTAAAAATACACTCCAAACATCATGTTTGTTTTCGCAATAGAGAAACCGGCATGGAAGAGCGGAATAAAAATAATTTCTAGTGGCTCAAATACATACATTAGCTTTCATAATTAACTTCTGCCTCCGGGTTCGCTCGTTATTTTTGTCAAACGTTTATCTGTCTAGACGTAACAGGCTCAGTAATATATCATTGTGCCCCAGGTGTACTAACGGTTTCGTTCAAAATAATGTTATATCACTTTCTGTGACGTAAGCCGCCAGCGAAATTTGCGCGGCGAGAGAGTGCGTCGCAAAAAATAAGACTGGTTTATTAGATGATTGTAGATACGAAAATACTTGACATAATTTTTCTACAATAACAAGCTGAGTATTTAATCCGGTGAGAAGATTCGTTTTTAAAACGAACAAAAAGATGCAGTTACAATTTCGTCCATTTGTAACGATGAATCTAAACAGTTACTAAGTTATATTTAAGTAATATTTCTGTGTAATGGATACGTTATTCGACACGTTCATGACAATTTTCTCCGAAGAAAGAAACCGGAATTGACCTTTTTTATACTTGAAATTGATACATTTCATTTATTTAATAAAACCTCCGTTTTATTAGCCAACAAAATATGTCCTTACCTGACCAAATGAACACATAAAATATGCCCGGCCTCCGCTGCTACCATTTCCTTGTTACTTCCTCAGCGAAAAAAACTTTAATATCTTTCTTCTAAATATTAAATGAATTCTCCAACGTTGATTTACGCGATCTGCTAAACAATAAATTCGCCCTGTCTAGAGGAAGGTCAGAATTATATCTTCATATTAAAACGTGTGAACAGTCAAGGTTTGTAGTATGAATAGTCGCTTCAGAGTGAATGTCACATCATTGTTACCATCTAACCGTTACTTTGTTTGAACATGGGTTTAACCTTCGAGAGCATTGCAATGCAATTTCAGACACCGTCTAGAGACTGGTTTACCAACTAGTTTGGTCTACCCACATGATGTTTCTAACTCTAGTATTAACCGGTGCCTACTGGTCTAGCGATTAATCTAGTTATGTGTGCGTGATTTGTTTGTATATTATGCTGGTTGAATACCGTTCGTATAGGCCATAAGGTTATCCGTTTCCTCTGCTTAAATTTAAAACTTCCTCCTTCCTAGGCCTTGTGTGTCTACTTGATTTTCCTAATAGTGTAAAATGAAACAAGTTTTTGCTATATTATTTCGTGCTTCACAAGCCAACGGGATAAATCCAGTAATACTGGATTAACGGTTGTAGTTCAGCCTTCAGAGAGCACCCAGACGGAACATCTACACTCATATTAGCTATTGGCACACAATATGAATTAGTAATACGAAGGCGTATTGCCATAAGCTAAATCTAAGAAGGTTAAGGCCATGTCACGCCCGCTAAGTGCTTCTTTGTTCACAAAAAAACATATTTTCTCACCGATACCAAGCAAATACAAGTATACAAATAAATATTAAGTAGGTCTCGAATCGATTTACATATTTTATCTTCTATCACGTGTCTTATCCGTAGATTAGATGTTTGGTAGACGTTATCGTTACTGGGGAAATTACTTTCCAAAGTAACTGATTAGCTTCTGAGAATTGTCAGTGATGAATGTGTGGTATTTTGCTAAAATGGAAGCTTGTCTTGATTAAAAGAAATCAATGAAACCGGTATCAATAATGCAGCATTTTGTGACGTAGAATTCTAATGCTGATGAGCTTTCTTTAGTAATCAAATATGTAGCTTATTAGAAGACTAATCGATTTGGCGCAAAGTTAAAAGGACGTACCGCAAGGGAGTATTTTAAAGAGTCTGATGAAGGTCCCTTTGAAAAGATACTTAGTCCGCGCTTTGTCATCTTAGGTGCTTTCATTTAGGTGTGTATTTGAACATTTAAAAAATTGTATAAATAGTGAGAGTTTTTATGTTTTGTACTTTAATCAAGTTTTGATATTTTCTGTGTAAACACAATTTAACATTGAAACATCGTTTCTAGATCTCGATTCGTCCAAATAGTCGGTAAGAGTGTCAAGGTGAGGTTTGTTTAGCATTTCGCGTGATTACTTAAATACAGATGCCTCAAGTTTTCACCTATAATTATTGTGTTTGGTAACTGCTGTGATCTTGGTATGTGTGCCACACAAACCTCAGTGTTGTAAATGGATTTTGAGGCGAAATAATAGGTACTCTTAATATTTTATCACTTCTAGCTGCAAATTCATTGGATGAAATCAAGAATTTGTAGCTGCACGTAAGGCTCTGTAAAAGAATTTGGTTCGGCTCGTTACTATTCAGGCGAATTTTATAGAATTATATTTAATTGTTATATGGATGGGGACTCCGGGCTTCAATTTAATATGAAATAACCAGTATGTAATTAACAAACCCTACTAAAGTGTCGGAAATCGTGGAAACCGACAATAAACCTTTTGTTGAACAGAAACTAGAAACTCAGAATATTATACACGTGTACTCAAATAATACTCGGAAAAACATCTCCCTATTACTAATAAACAAATTTATAGTCACTGATGAATATGAAGTAAATATACTGACGTATAATAATATCCGTTTATCATACACAAAAGAGCGTGGGCTAGTTTGTTTATATTTATTAAAGAAACTCAATATCTGGATGGTCTCCAAATATCTAAACTGTTAGAAAGTATTCAGATGGCCAGCACTACGTGAACGGAGTCATGAGTAGTGTATAAAAGGAAGTTTTGTATGACTCAGTGTGACGTAGCACGCGTCTGTCGTCAACATGTTTATCAAACAGTAGAACATCCTCTTGTGACGTAGTTGTAAAGTTAATTAAGTGGCGTTTATGTTTCAATATTATAAGTACTCTGAATGTTGCTTTATTGTTTTCAAACTGACTGTTTCCTTGATAGCGTCTGAATGTAGAACTTTATTATTAATTCGGAAATCGTTACGCGCAATATTTGATTCCCACACGGAAGAAATACTTGTTCCATGAAGTCAAATTAACTACATATCGTAGTAATTTTTTTCTGGACTGACTTGTAGCAATAGATTATGATATCTAATGTATTGTTAAGAACACAGGACAGATGGTAAAAGCTGCATGTTTGTTTCAAGCTCAAGGAAATCCCTCTAAATTAGTTTAAAGCTAGACTAAACTCAAACAAAAAGCAACCGCAACTCAATAGCAGTTGTCTAGACCGACTATTGTTGAAAGAAAACTTTTTCTAAAGAGTTGTTACGCGTGGCCGCCCATCTCACCATGAAATCGTGCACGTGAAACCTCCGCAGTTGAAAACTGTTGCCAACAGCGTCGCTATGGTCATGTGGTCACGTGTTTTTGTACGGAGCACTTTATGGTTTCTTAAGGCTTCGTTTTCACTGTAAATGTGCGAGGTAGCGAGGCGGTACGCGGAGAGAAATACCAGATAAATGCAATAATTATGCCCAGTTTCCGAGGCACATTTAGCGGTAGTTTGTCTGTTCAAACTGTCATGTTTATATGAGCTTAAACGCTATTGAATAGATAAACTGCCGCTAAATGAAATGTACCTCAGAAACCCCGGATATGTAGCGTTTTGCACGGTTTATCGTTTCGGCGAAGTTTTCCTAGCGCAACGCCTGGTTACATCTTTGATGAAAACTGTGCCTTAGTCATTGTCTAACGCAATTTTTACGCCATATGACTTGTTACGAGGTTTTCGTTGTTTCTCTGCACGAAACTGTGTTACCTCTATGAGATTATGCATGTTTGTAATGAAATCGAAATGTTTGCTGACGATGCGTGAGCACTGGATATTGATTTTCCTGTATCAAACGAGTTGGTGTTGTTTTTCGATACAAAATATAAATTACATATTCCCAACGTTTAAAAGAGTCTTCGTGATACATAAATGAAACTATAAACCAGTTTTTTGGAGATCATTTTTCAATATTTCTTGGAATATTTGATCTGTAACAGTATTTTATGAATTTTACATTAAAATATTCGTAAACGGGTCTTCTGGATACGGAGGGTGCATTTTTAAATGAAAAGGTTGAACAATAAAGTACCATAGTCGTAGATATCATCCACCTTGACCTTTGTACGTGTCTCGATTTCAATCCTGTCTGCTAACCGCTCAGTTATTGATATTCGATACGATTGTTTGTCGTAAAAGCGCTTTATTTGTCTAACCTTGCCATGTCATACGTTTATCTACACTTTAAATCTTGTTTTATTATGATATCGATAGTAAAACTGTCTAGAAGCCTTCAAATAGTAATGTAATTTTATTACGGTGTACCAAACCCTGGTATCAAGGGTAGTTCAAGAAACTCCATTATTTAAGCTTGTTACCATAACTTAAGGTAAAGATCCAATCTCTTTCTATCTATTCTGCTCAATTCTACCCACTTTGAGTATAGCCCAGTACGCCATTTTTTACGATTCTGCGCCTGTCTTATGCATTGCAGCCCTATACATTTCACATTTGTGCTTAGATAAACGCTATATACAATTCTGAACGAAGGGTCTGACCTTTTTCAATATTGAGATAATTACACACCCAAAAACGGAATCTATAATCTTTATGAATTATATGAAAGCTTACACGAGTTGAGCATGCAAAAGTGCAGGTGTACAGGCTCGAACTGCGGTTTGCAACCTGTTTGGATGTCATACGCCTGTATTTACAAACACGAGTGTCGAGTAAACTGGTCTAGCTTCAGCTAACGGTACGGTAGCAGGTTGCAGTCATTACTTGACTGATTTAAAACTGTTGTTAAATGAATTCTCGAGTAACTAGTCGATTGTTTTGTGCACTATCTTATGATAAAGTAAGAGCCTATTGCTAATAACCGACTTCCTCAGCAGAAGTTTCAGATGATCTTTCATTCGGCTCTCATATTTGACAGTTTATAAACGCATTTCTTTAATGATAAGTTTTTTCCTGACCTTAAAGTATAAACTTAGGCTATGATCTGCTGTGTCCATAATAAGAATTCCATTCCATTATTTAATCTATACATAGCCTTCCAGTTTTTAGAAACAAAAACAATATAATTATGTTTATTGGAATTAACGCATTTTACCTTGGTATGCCTGAACGACGCAGGTTAAACTGGCCATGGTCACAGGCTGTATGACTAACGTGTTCGACCAGAACTGTAACATACCCACCTATTAAAGACTATGTACCTATGTACCACTATATAAGAAAACGGCTCGTTTTGTAGTAAAACAAATTACTTAAATTACAATGATGTGTTTCTTTTGTTACAGATGGTTCGGCTACGAGAAGGATCACAACATCCTAGTGATGGACCTGCTGGGTCCATCACTGGAGGACTTGTTCAACTTCTGCTCGCGCCAGTTCACCATCAAGACTGTGCTTATGCTGGCAGGTCGGTATTTGTGAACTACACAAGCATTTTTAAAAACCATTTGGCGATTAAAAAGAGTGGCCAGGAGTTTCTTGCCAGCTCTTCTCATTGGCCCTACCTTCCGAACTGGCGGTAAATTCACTTTCTGTATCATTGACTATCCTAAGTGTCAGTCAGCATTTGACCTAAATGAATAAATTATTTGATTTTGATTACCGACATCAGTTTTCCTAACGTGTACTGCCCCATCGTTGGGCAAAGGTATCCCTTCAAACCAACTCCTCTTACGGTCACCATCTTCCGGCATTTTCTACCAATTTTTTATTCTTCTTTTTCAGAATATTGACTGATTGATTTTCATATATTTTCTGTAACCATAGCATGGATTGTTTATCCGTAACCTTTGGTCTGTCTTTTAACAATTCAAATAATTCTATAGATATATTGACAATGGGTCCGTTAAACGGTCGATTGAATCGTTCAATTATTCTACTATCAATTACAGACCTCCTATCGCAATTGTTCATGTTGTCATTTAATGAAAACATTTAGTTTTTGTAGTTATGATTCCACACTTTTGTCTTTTGTCGAGGTTCTCGTTATGCACATTATTTATGTTTCACTGTTTACTCATTTAATTTATTGTTTATCATCATGCACTCACAATCGGATTATCAAGGTAATGTATTGCCGAAGTATGACCATTAAAATCCATTAATTGTTTTTTCTTAGATTTGCAAATTAATTATCATCTAAATGCAAAGAGTATTGTCACCTTCCCTTTTTTTTAAAGGTATAACTTTAGTCAAGTATGTAAAAAAATGGTACATACTTGAGTAAAGTTATACCAAAACAGCCTTTGAGCAGTTTTATCAAACAATTTTTGTTTTCAAGACAGCCAAAACAGTGAATCTAAAATCTAAATCTAATCTAAAATCGAAAGCACAAATATTTGTTCCGTATGGGTATCGAACCCGCTCTCAACGCACTGGTATCGGCGTGGCCACCATCACCACGCCACGGAGGTTGACTCTCAATTTTCTAGCTTAAAGTTATCAAAACAGCCTTTCAAACGTGGTTTTCATTGTCCAGATCAAATGCTGGGGCGCGTGGAGTTCATCCACTGCAAGTGCTTCATCCACCGCGACATAAAGCCGGACAACTTCCTCATGGGCATCGGCCGCCACTGCAACAAGCTGTACATGATCGACTTCGGTCTCGCCAAGAAGTTCCGCGACCTACGCACCAGGTGCCACATCTCTTACCGCGAGGATAAGAATCTTACCGGTAAGTCTACATTATGATCGCTTGCGTCGTATAAGAGAGAATGGGTCAAAATTTTCCCCGTTTTTGTAACATTTTTCATTGCTACTCTGCTCCTAATGGTCGTAGCGTGATGATATACAGCGTATAGCCTTCCTCGATAAATGGACTATCTAACACTGAAATAATTTTTCAAATCGGACCAGTACCTCTTCAGCTTTATAATATTAGTATAGAATCTATACTAATATTATAAAGCTGAAGAGGTACTCTATACTATAGATGAAGCTCTAGGAACATACCTACCTGACACTTTCAAACTGTCTTCTTTCGCCCAAAAAGAGGTAGTTTTACTCTTATAGAGTTGTTCTTTTATCGTGCTGGAAATACGACGTTAAGGTATCTTTTTAGATCTGCAGTAGTATACTTTGCGTGGATAAGCAAGACGTCGTCTAATGAGTACTAATGACTAATGGCATACCTAGGGCATATGAGAAACTATTTTTTGATTCTTTATCTTATTAAAAAAAAGTAAATAAGGGAAAAGAGATGGCGAGTTATCAAAGTATTTATGTATCAATCAATATGAAATAGTGTTGTATTGGCTAAGGATATTATTATTCAAAAGTGAAAGAACTTAAAAGAGCAAATACATAATATACAATTTGTCGTTTATAAATGTTTAAACTAGTATGACGTGACTATTTAATGTGAAGTGTGCGATAAACATCGGCATCGATTAAAACGAGTCGATTATCAATCGAGTCTTATCGCGCCGCTTTACATAACCATAATAATAATTATATCGAACAATTATCTGTTTTCCGGAATAATACGCAATAATCGTTATAAAAATCATATTTCTGCATGTTTTGACATTGAAGATAAACTTTTGTAAAATTTTATTTGACATTTTGGAAGTTTTTTTACAAACTGCTTTTTTCATTCGTCTTTTTAATAACAAATTTCTAACTTTGCATTATTATAACAAATACAATACAAAAAAAATAGTTTATTATTGTGGTTTTCTGACTTGCATATGCAATTGAGCTTCAGTTATAACTGGAAACTCAAAATTTCCTTTCTTCTCCTTCCAAACGTTAGCTTTGTCTTAAGACGTGGTCTGCGTTTCTACTGTTCTTTCTCCACTTCTTCACTCGACATACGACGATGTTTTCTTAACTTATAAAAAGCAAATTGTTTTTGTGCCAAGTGCAATAAATCAATGTGGAGTTATTCAAGAACTACAAAAATATCTAAAAGAAGCATTAAAATGTAATCAATCTTTCGTTTCCATAACTGAAAGCTAGAAAGTTGCCTAATAATCTTCAAACAATCACATGCAACGTTACTAAATACAATAGTTATATGTAAATAAACACAAGATACTATATACTGTGTTGTTTGTGTCAGGTACCGCTCGGTACGCGTCTATAAACGCCCACCTCGGCATCGAGCAGTCGCGGCGGGACGACATGGAGTCTCTCGGATACGTGCTCATGTATTTCAACAGGTAAGCTTGCTTCACATTACTATTTTTCGTGAGATTATAGTCTAACAACTTTGTAGACAGCCTTGTAGGCAGGGTGAAACTATAGGCCGACAACTTTATAGACAGCCTTGTACGCAGAGTTCGCAGTTTCATCAGCATATAACTGTCCTCTGCTGAACATAGCCTCTCCTGGAACTGGCGTGTCACAGCCGATGGAAATTTACATAGGATTTAGAACATCGGTGACTTATGCTGCTAACTGTGTGTGTTTGATACAGCTACTTAAATCGTGCTAAGGCACAAGGAATAGACGTTTGGGTTACAGGTTTATGAATTATTGGCTCCTGTACGCGAATTCGTCCATGTGAAAAGTTTTTTCTGAGTAACAAGTAATTTTTTTTCCAAATGGATCCGGCGTAATGATTTCGTGAAAAAGTGACAAACGCACATACATATCCCTACAAACTTTCGCATTTATGATATTACTAGAATTAAATTAGTTTGCCTTAAAAGATTTCTACCTGCAGTTGTCGTCTATTCTTAAAAATACAGTCAATTCAACAAAAAGTACAATTTGCAACCTGCAGTTGAATACTAAGCGTGTTAACTGTTCATTGGACGATTGTAACGGGACGCGGCTCTCTAAAGAAACTGAAAGTGTGACGTAACATTGACTGCAACACATCAATGTTGCTGAGAATATTTGTTTATATTTTATTGGAACTATTGAATTAAATGTAGGCTTGAGGTTTTGATTGTGAGTAAATTTGTCTGAGTTTAATACAACTGGCTATAGTATGTGATTAGTGCGCTTTATAATAGCTACGAAAACCAAGAGAATTCGCATAAAGATTTTTAGAAGATTCTGAACGGCAATAATTATGATTAAATAACTACTCATCTAAAAAGAAGAATGGGGATCCTTGATTGCCACCGTATTTAGTTAGCAAAAAAGTAATCATAACCTGAAAAACACAATATCATTGGACAGAAGGTGTTTAAAATACACTTTTCGAAATAAGTCAAAATCTACTTATTTAAATGTAATAAGGGATCCTATAACTTCAATAAAGACAGAAAAATACGTGTCCCTTTTACCTTTAGAAAGCACCGTAATCTGCTGACCTAATAAAAACCAAATTATGCATAAGTAATGCTTCGACCGCCTTCCACTCGACCCCAACTTTGGTTACCGGGTGCCGTTGTTTATTATTAACCAATAAATAAATCCATGGCAACAGGGATTTTCTTAGCCCGTTGTAAAGATGGTATGAATCTTTTGACTATTATTATTATCATTTTTATTATTGACAATAGTCTCACACCCCTTTTAAATGAGATCTCTGTTACTGCCGAAACGTGATTGTACCTATTTCATACTCCTTTGCGTGCACCTTCTGGTATACTAGGGATTTTTTTAAGTTTGTATGTCTTATTATCAAAGTTTCTAACAGAATTCCAAAATCTGAATAAGCATTATTAATTTCAGCCGAATTCATATCCTTATAGCAACATCAACATTTCAAAATATTTCTCTGGCAAAGTTCGATTACATACAAATATTCCGGTTAGCCGTCGACCGTTGATTGTCTGGCGCATGTTCCGACTTGTTGCAAGTGAGTCATGTCTGGCCAACAGTGCCAACACGTTTGTGACTGGCCGACCTGGCCGTTACTGCGATGTGCCAACGATTTGAATATTCAAATAATGTTCGTTTGTCTTGTTTTAGAGTAGAATACCTCTATTTGTAAAATATAATATTCTACTAAGATTATTAATGCGAAAGTTTTTGAGAATGGGTGTATTTATGTTTGTTACTCTTTCACGAAGAAACAGCTAACTGGATTTTGATGAAATTTGGTAGACAGATACTTTTTACTCCAGGGAATCTTTTCATGCGGACAACTTCTTACTCCAGGGAATCTTTTCATGCGGACAAAGTCGCTGGCAGATGCTAGTGTTTTAATATATCTCTAGAGTCGGTATAAGATATTATTCGTGGTAATGTAAGCATACTTAACTAATAATGTTGATAAGGAATGAGTCACGATATATGACAAACATTTCTAGGGAAAACACTGCGTGGTGTAAAAATTCATTATGTTTTGTGGTCGTTTTAATATGAAAGGGGCCAGGACACAGGTTGCAATTAGTCACCCTATTGGCATGACCTAAAATATGTAAGTGGTTGTTATAAATACAAAGTCAATGGTCTTCAAAAAGCACTTTCATATCAGATTATAATAGGTTTGTCGAAACTGTTTTCTATAATACTTATTAGATAAAATATACGTAAACGTACTTATGTATTATCTAACATTACGGGAATTACGTGTCCGAGAAAATATTTCACAATATTTGTAATACATAATGCAAATATGAATCAAAACAAATCATTACTGACATTATCTTGTTACAAAAAGCGAAAATGTCGACCTAATTTGTTAATCCTTTCATATTTCGACATCGAAAGCCTTTGTTGTTTATCTGTATCGTAAATCTAAACGGGTTGTGAACTTGTGACGCCCGTATTCCTTGCTGCGGTTCGTTTCGTGAATGATTGTAACCTGATTTCAGTTTGTATTTCGAGTTTCGACATAAAAGGATGTTATTTGAGTGTTATTGGTTACTATGCTATATCGATTGTCATAGAGTTATGGAAAATTTGGGGCGTATTTGATAATAAAAACAGTAGATAAGTCAAAAGCTAGCGACACGGTTTATTGTATGGTGTTTCATAGCAAACAGCTCTGGATAAAATTTCAGTTTAATTAATACTTTGTTAACTTTTGTCATATCCATTTGCTTGAAAGTCGTTCATGTATTTCAAAGTTGTCACGTCTAAAAATATTTACAAAAAATCAAATTGTATTCAGATGCCAGTGCTAACTAAACTGATCTAGGTAGGGTTCATGGTTTTTGACCTGCTCAAAATACTATCAGCTTCATAAATCGCTGAAAATATTAATTCTTTCGAAACCATATTCATATTCTAAAACATGCATATGCGATCAAAAATAAAACGGCTCTTGTAGCTGACTTTTCTTAATATCATCTAAAGATTGATAAAGAACGTATTTTTAAACTAGCTAGTATAATTTCATTGAAAATGTCAATATTTCATCCACTTTTAACTGGTTTTATGTAATGTAATGTAGTATAGACAGATATGACAATGTGTGCGCATTTGTTTGTGAGCAGAGGCTCGCTGCCCTGGCAGGGCTTGAAGGCGATCACCAAGAAGCAGAAGTACGAGCGGATTAGCGAGAAGAAGATGTCCACGCCCGTCGAGGTGCTCTGTAAGGTATGTATGAACAAACAACATTATAATATACTAGCTTTTACCCGCGACTTTGCGTGTTTTGTGACTTAGGACAAAATTTTCCTACAAACTTACACCCTCTATTTTATCCTCTTTGGGGTAGAATTGATCCTTGCTTAGCGGATGCCTACGTCATAACGTCTACCTGCATATCAAATTTCAGCCCGATCCGTCCAGTTGTTTGGGCTGTGCGTTGATAGATCATCAGTCAGTCACCTTTGAGTTATATAAGAGAGAACTTCAGTGATTTCTTCTGCTAAATCCTTCCCTAAAATTCCTCGGAAAAATCGAAACCCACAGGAAACGATGGTTTTATTCTTTCAAACATTTCCATAGTTAGTAATTGGATAAGTGCGCTTACCCGCCTCACGTAGTCGACTGAATAGGCGCGAGTGGTAATGGATTTGAACCTGCGACCTCGCGGAGAAGGTCGCCGATTTGAATCGAGACGTTTTGTTTCAATAAATTGTTCTAGCAGCTGTTGCTAACTTGTTTTATCTCGCTCTAACTGAATTAAAAGAGTAGGAAGGATAGTGAATTGTTGATTTCGTTCTGTGTTGAGTAAAATTGTATCCTTATTATAAACGAGGGTTTGAAATGGTTAGTATGAAAATAATTTATCAATAGGGTATTTTACTGGGTTAAAAATCTAACAATGTCTGTATGGAAAACGTACCTACATCCTAAACGCTCAATGTAAATTTTGGATTATTGAATACTTAAACATATAAATCACTCTTTTGATCTCGATGAAAACAGTCCCTATGTTAATATTTATAAACTAAAAAGCGTTTTTGACTTGTCATAGGGTAGCTGATTTCACTGGTAGTGTAGTCATTATCATCCAACACAATATCATTATAATTATCAGCACAAATAATTAAAAATGTATGATAATTTCAATATTTACTTTATTATAATAACCTTTTCTAGACTGGTATAAGTAAGCATTAAAAATCTTCATCAAAACTACCTTGTAATTTTAAATTTAAAATGTTGCTTTATTTACATTTTTTATGAGAATTAAATGCAATTACATTTTATAATTTATTACATTAAATTTCTTGTAGAGCAGTATTACATAAAAATCATTAATTTACTTCATACATTTTAGTTGTAAGAGTGGAAAAGTAAAAGTTTTGTATCTATTATAAGTGCATTTATAATTTGATATTATTATGTACATTTTTTTCTTTGTAAAACTCGCTATTACTTCGGCTTGCTAGCTAATTTCTACAGATATTTTTAAATTAACTACATAACCCTGTGCTTTCGTTCACAATACAACGTTTCGACTCTTGTATGTTAGGGGTTAATCATTAAAATACAAACCTTTGGTTTGGTCTCGAGTCTTCAGCTATGACCATATTAAATTTCATCGAAGTCGGTTACACATATTCGGTTCGGCATTAATCGGCCTAGCCTGGAGGCAACCACGAATATGTGTAGATGAGTTAGTCTATTTTGTTGTTCAATAAATATTGCCGAACCGAGTTTAGCAAGCCTAACATACTTTAATCTTAAGTATTACTATGTATTCATAAAGGAAACAAAATAGGCCGGATATAAAACTAGTCTTCTTACTAATTGATTTGAAGGTCTAACGACAATCTACGACTGATTATTAGCCAAGCTTTTAATCATTAAATTTAATTGTACACTGTACAGTTTAGAATATCACCTTGCGCCCACGCTTCCTGGTTCCGAATTCTTAGGCCGGATGTGGAGCAATAAATAAAGTTTTTTTTATAGTCTGTTCTACCGGAAACTGGCTAATACTGGTTTATTTTGCAAATATCTGTGGTTGTTACACAGCAACTGAACTGGGTATTTGGAGAAAATATAAAATATGTCTATCAATTTTAACGGTCATGGAAATTCTGAAATACCAGGCGAAAAAGAAAAACACCATATTTCCTGCAGTGATCAGTGCTTTTGCCTGCAGATAATACCAAAATGAAAACCAGTCAAAATAGCTATTTTCTAATTCAAAAACGTTTCCTTTCCCCTATTTCGCACAGGAGAGAGATACCCAGGAGCAATGAGTCACACCAGCACATCAAAATATGACTATTAAACATACTGCATTTAATTTGTGTACTTATGCTGATAATAATAGTTTTTGTTTTATCAAAATCGGATCAAAATTACCGAAGTTACAGCGTTATAAAGTTTCACTGCTTTTTTAAATTTGCGTTGCTTCGCGCGCTATGCGCTGACGTCACGACGCAACAGACACGCTTGTTCGACTGCGAGTGATGCGGAGTTTTGATTTGAAAAGTGATTTGCATTTAATATTTAAAGAGTCTGAGTATGTGTATGTGTTATAAATTTAATTATCGTGTTTTTTGTAAAATAAGATATCCTCGATCTCGATCGCCACGCACACTATCATCAACTAGACCCAGGTAAAGAAAGTTGAACTCGTATACTACTAATAATATTTTTGTGTGTAGTTAACAATAAAATTGAAAGTTTGTTAGAACTGGCATTACAAATAATGAGTGTTACGTACCTACCAAGTGTAAATTTGGAAAACATAGTTTTAAAATAATATTATAAAAAAAAAGTGGTCACCCCTGCCTCTGACTTTAGTCAGGTTGATGGCTATCATATGAACGCATGAATCTACTCTGTAGGTAGGTAGTCTTATATGATTGGGTGTGTAATGAGAACTTTTAAACTAACATTTTAATTTTGATATTATTAGATTTAATAAACATGGGTTCTTTTTTCAAAACAAAAAACCAACGCCAACTCAACCGCCGCGCTCGGCTCGCCGCCGCCTGTGAGGTCATTGAACTGCTTATTAAATAGTATCAACTGTTAGGTAGAAGTTCATTGCTAGGTAGGTATGAACATGATATGGCATCTTGATCTTGAGGAAGTGTTCAAAAGGCAATAAATTTCTTTTTAACATTTGCGCTTGACAGTATCAGAACCGGGCTTTAAGTTTTAGATTAGGTGTCTTTTGCAAAAATATAAAACAGTTTACATGGTACAGAAAAAAACAATTTTTGGGGTGTTTTTTCACTGGAGTTAGTACACATAGGAACAATTCAATATTTTCTAACCATTTTGTTTGTCCACTATGAGCAAAACAAATTATTTAAAGCGAAACCGCGAGAGCGCAACGAGCCTATGTAGGTATCGGCAAGTACTGACGAAATAGCAGTGTCGTGAGATGACGTCACACGTCCGTGCGGCCGCTTCGCCGGAGTTTGGCGCGAAAGCCATACTTTGACATTTAATATCTCGGTCATTTTTGAAGATACGAAAAAAATAAAAACAGATTTTTTATCCTTGAAGTACCTAGTTTTTAAATATGCTCATAACAAAAATCATTGGTGTGACTCATTGTTACTATTGCGCTATAAATACCCTTCGAAATAAAGAATTTAAATCTTGCATGCTAAATAAGATAACAACTATGTCCTGTCCAATAGTAAATATAATTACCTCTTATATGTTTTTGTGCTAGATTTATGTTATATTTCATGCTCGCAGATAGGGTAAAACGCCCAAACACTTGACACGACTCGATGAGATACTGTCATACTGTGCTGTACTACCACTACACAACAACATGAAGTAAATTGAACTGTTCTAAATTATATCTAAAGTATGTTTATTAAGAATTTTAGATACAATGACGAATGAAGGATGAGCTAATGCGGAAGGAAAAAAACATAAGGCAATAATCACAATCTCAAAATAATAAATTTTACTTAGTATACAACTAAAGCTATTCCATCATACAAAACCTTGCTTCATTATCAGAAGCTTAGAGATGAAACTCTTTCTTCTAGAACCACCCGTTCTTATGTGCTGGTGCGTGACATCATGAAGTCATCTTTAAATAAGAAATCAAAAAATAATAGGAATCTATAAATACGTTTAACATTATCAAATTCTAGGTTTAGTTTATCTTAGTTTGTACAACTGAAAGCAATTTTCATACATATAGTTTAAGGTGGAAACTGATAATTAAACTATTGTAAGGCCTTAAACAAGGCTATGCAAGTCTTCAATACGCAACGATTTAAGTCTTCAAGCGACTTTCGTCTCGCCAATGGATTTGTTTGGCGGTTATCACTTGAAGACTAAAATCGATGATTATGTATCAAAAGCTTTACAGTTTGCAAGCTAAGCTAAACTGAGTTTGAAATCTTTTCTCAAGTTCTTCTTCAATGACAATATTTGTGTACATTTTATTTTGTGTCTAGCCGTGATATTAACTTATAATGTTACTTGTGCAGGGATTCCCGGCCGAGTTTGCGATGTATTTAAATTACTGCCGCGGGTTGACCTTCGACGAATCCCCCGACTACATGTATCTTAGACAGGTGAGTCACATTATCTACTTATAATTATATTTTAATGCCTTTAAGACTTCGTAGGAGTGAATCAGACTGAAGTTGGCCTTAGGAAGCACTTAAAACCGACGGTCTTGCGCCTGACTTCTGACAGGTCCTATTTAGACTATTACGTGTGATGGAGTAGAGCGTACTTGTGTATTATGCACATACACAACCCGAGGGCCTTTTAGCCACGAACGAAAAAGCTCCTTCGCTGGGGGTTTTCTTTACTTGACGCCACCTGAATTATTTGCAATAGATGAACACAGAACAGACTAATGATGATCGCTCTTTTAGACCAATTTTTGTGAACATATGGCTTGTAATTGAAATTGACAGCTGTGGCCGAATATGAGACATTTGAAATATGCGACCTCTTACAAATTGAGTGACACTTCAGCTATGATGTATATTGTATAGTTATAACTTCGAAGCAAAGAAAAAACAGCTTCTCTCTGCTGCATTTACCTGCTGTACAGTTGCATTAGTTGAAACCGCAATTGACCTCCACATTAAAAAATATTAGTAACTACTAGTACTCATAGTATAATCGTAGTTAGTACTATGCATGAAATCATCAAGCAATTGTACGTGCAATGAATGAGAAACAAGCACGTTTTTCTATCGGCGCCTATTTATACAGTCTCGTTGATCTGACACCCGTGCGCGGTCACGTGTCTGTTGTTTATCTTCACTTAGAACATTAGCTTTAATTAACTTGGTTCATTGTGAGGTTATATATGAAATAGACTTTGTAATCGATAAGTAAAACTGTGGGATGGTTTTCTTCCAATATAGGTTGCTTGATGTCTTAAATTAAAAATAATTAAGTTCTATTACTCCTATGTTTTAGACTAAAGACCGAAAAAGAAGAGTATTTTAAACCTAGATAAATTATGATCTCTTTATGGACTATTCCTTGCAGCAAACTTCTCTTGAAAAGATTGTCACATATTAAAGTTATTGTCAATTTTCATGTAGTTGATAAACATGTACCATACGCCTGTTAAACTAACGTAACTTAAATGTACTGTGTTGTTGCAGCTGTTCCGCATCCTGTTCCGCACGATGAACTACCAGTACGACTACACGTTCGACTGGACGATCCTGCGCCAGCGCAAGCAGCACATGGAGGCGGGCGCCGCGGCCGCCGACCGGCGCTCGCCCTCCGTGCAGCGCCGCGCCGCGCAGCAGCCCTCGCAGCCGCCGCCCAACAACGAGGTACTGGCGCACACCACGGCCTGCTGAACCACCCGGCGTCGTCAGGTAGCGGGCTCGCAGACACCCGTGTGGCTGTGACACCTGACCTCACCCGAGTTTCCGAGTGTTGTCTAAAACCAACTACCAGTTTCTGACACTCTTATCGCGTTCTCAGTTGTTGAACAGGCAAAAGTTTACCAGACTCCCTATGTGGCAGTGACTCCCAACCTCACCCGAGTTTTCAAGTGTTGACCCATAACGAGTTTCTGGACACTCATACGCGTTTTCAACTGTTGAGTAGGCAACGGTCTCCCAGAACCACCTCCCTAGTGATAACCTACCCTTACCCAGAATTCAGAGTGTTTGTGATGTTTTGTAAATATTCAGTTATTCACCCTAGAGGTCTACTAAATGACGTCTCCAAACCGTAATCTATGTGATCCTCCTGTCCGGAATATAGTTTCCCTGTGTTAGCCCAATACCACGACGAGTTAAACAGACAGGTCTTGCAGGTCCCCTTGAGGCAGCGAAACTATTTCATCCCAGTAGTTTCCCCACGCTAACCAATTTCAAAGCTTGGTAACAAAGAAGTATTCAATCAAGCGCTTTCTAGAAAAATCCTCGTCCTTTTACTGTTGTCTTAAAACATCACATTAAATATGAGTTATAGAATCTGCACAAACGTTCGTTTGTTGAAGAATAAAGGATTTTTCACACGCTTTCTATAATTAAGAAACGCATAATGTCGTCCGGCCGTGACGTGTTTCGTAACCTCATTTCTTATGCAAACAAATATTATTAGATCCTTTTCACTACGGTATGTATATTATTTTATACTGAAACTGAAACTCAGATGGTTGTTAGCATATCCACTTCATCACTTTATAAGCATAAATGAGTGGAATTTTTAACAACTTTTGTTGTAAATTTTACGTCTAGCAAAGATTGTCTTATGACCTGCAAATAGAAAATGTAGTATTCTGCGTTCCATAACACACAACCTAGGTTATTATTAGTTAGATCGCTACCTCTCCTATCCTCACCCTTTCCTTTCCGATCCTAGGTGAAATCGGTCCACGCGACAAATGAGACACCGACCAACAAGCAACCGGTGAAAGGCCACCAGTCTGTCAGTCAGCTCAAGAAGAAACTCACGGCGATATCATAAACCTTACAACTGCAACCTTCATACACGACCTCTCTCCTACATATTTTGAACAACTATACATGCTATATGAATCTGCACTCACATTTTAAACTAGTTAGACAAATCTTAGTATTTCTTCCATATAGGTAAATAGTGGAAAATGTTTGTTAGCTTGAAGTCGGTTTTGGTAATTTATTGTTATCATAAAGTGTACTTTCACAAGTGTCATGTACGATTTGATAAGTCCATTGTTTGTGTATTGAAATGTAGGCCGCGCGTCACAGATTAGTGCTGACATAGTGCATTATTTGTTTAATATTTATTATACAGGGGACTAAATTCACAAATTGAATGATATTACGTCTTCTAACAACTTCTACGTTATTTATTATAAACAAAGTTTTTAATAACAATGAATATTTATAAGTGTTATCAGTCTACGACATTGTTTACATTTGATATCTAGTACCTAAATAACAAATTGCGCGGTATTTCTACGATTGACGTGGGCATAACTCATTTACGGTCACGTACGCAACAACGAGTGTGGTGCAATTAGCTTAGAATATCAATGAAAATGTTGTGTGCATATTCATGTAACATGGTGTAAATTTCAGTATACTAATCAAAGTAAATTCTCAACATTTTGTTTCCCTGCGAGTGGGAACAGAGATAATTTATTTAAAATTTTAAGTCCCTCTCTCGAAACATGACTGACCTCTCGCCTCACTCGCGCCATCGCATCATAGCGGATATTTTCGGCAACTCGTATCCGTCGAAAATACTATTCATTTGAGCTTTTTATTTTATTGAAATATTTGTGTACAACTGTGATTGAATGAAGTGTGCGTGCGTGTATGTGAGTGTTTTGTTCAATGTAAATTTTTACTTTATAAGGTTTAAAAACATTATTGATAGTATATAAAATACACTAGCGGTAGTGTACAGTGGCCGACTTGTTTTGAGCTAATTCTTTTTTTTATTGAAAGTTTTTAGTTACAATCAGTAATGCTAGCCGGTACACACAATTGATATAAACTAAGAACTTTTTTGATATGGCAACTCGTATGTTTTTATATCTTTAATTCGTCAAAAAATTGTATAAATTATAAAATGAGTGTTGCCAACACTAAAAATACTAATGTAATGTGTGAAATAAAGTTCAACACAGAAGGACAGATTACTATGTGAATTTTGTATAATTTTAATAAAAAACCTTCGAGTATGGATTATCATTTTTTAAATACAGATTCACCAATAATTCAAGATCTTTGCTGGTAATTTTTCATGCTTATGATAATATTTCTAATGTATAACCTCGTACTATTTAGCTTAATTGTATACATAATTTTGATAAATAAGAGTTAATTTCGCGTAGATTTGATTAGAGATGAGCTCACGGTGTAAATATTTTCCTGTTTATCTTTAGATAAATATTGTTGTTCACAGTTAAATAGTGTTATAGTGTCGACTGCTCCATATGTATGACTAGTTTATATGTGTTCGTTTTCCTTGCGATGTCAGCATAGCACGCAATTAACATTTGTTTTTCTCTTTTGCAGTGAAAGAGATTACGACGTTCGGCAGCCACGGGTGGTCCGGCAAAGAAGAGAGCGCGATAGCATATATGTGTGCGTGTGTGAATGTGTGCGGCGTGTGTGTGTGCAAGGAACGAGTGACGTCACTCGCGGCCCGGAGCTCTCGGAAGGCGCCGAACGCGTCGATCACAACGGACTAGCTTTCTTTGAGTATAGAGGCCTTTCGTTACACTATCGAGAACCAACGTATGCTACGTGGTATACATGATCTTTCTGTGTTAAACAGATCATTCTTTTTTTGTACTGTATAATATTTAACTGTAAAATACATTACAGATGTTGATACAATCTACACTAGGACATGATTAATTCAGTTTGTAGTTATGTAACTCGATGATTGTTTAGTTTTCGATGTTAGTTTTTCTAATTAGCTAGTGTTCACGATACACTCGCGGCCGTATTCCAAACCATTCTCTGTACATACCCGAGCGATGTTCGGAATACGGTCGGCGAGACGCGGTAACAGAATATTGGCTAGAATTGTTCATTAAAATTGCAGATTTCTAATGAATAAAGTAGTCTATAACAAAACGTGAAAAATGTTAAAAATATAAAAAAAAAACGAAACAATGTGGTAGTAACTAAGTGAATTGATTCCCTCCGCTGTGGGTCGCGTCGTGTATCTTATAACAGACATAGTTTTAAGGTTATTTTTACTGATTTCTTTTAATTTGGCATATTTCACTTATAAATTGTACATAGCGAGCGATCGCGGCGCGTCCCGCAGAGGCGGCGATACGGCGGTATCTTATTTGAAGATTATAAAATTGTAAATATATAAGCTAGTAAACTTGTTTTAATCACTACATATTTTTTTAAGAAAGCACTAATTGAGTTTGTTTGTGGCGTATTGTGATACTGCATGAACTGAATGAGGTTTCTAATTTGAGTCTGTCGGGAGTTTACTTGTGTGTAATGCTTCTCTGACGATGTAGGCGAAGGTAGCTGCTCCGCTATGTCCCCCAGTACCGCGACTGCCCCAGCACTAACCGCTTGATCAATACGTTGACTTGTGACCGGAATAAGTTTCATTTGAGGTCTACACGCCTCAGTTTTTCAAATGAAGTAGATTCCGATTACCACTCAAGCTAAAAACGATTGAGTTGTTGATATACAAACGCTGTTATATTATACATTTAATTTGTATGGCGCCATTTTTACGAATGATTTTATGTCGCGGTCCGAATACTGACCCCGAACGAAAATAGTAAAATAACAATGCTTCCATAGTATGAATGCTATGTATCATAATACACCATATTAATTGTAAGACATAACTATAAGTTTCCGGAATGATTAGTGCGAACGGTGTGTGAACGAACAAATGGAGACAAAATTGTAAATTTTATATACCATATGTAATAAGTTAAAGTACGTTTGACGATTGTGAGTGATATTATGGATCTCATTCCTTGCAAATTCAGTTTCGAGACTCATTGGTAACTCCAGGACGGGCATTTTGTCTCCAGTTGTGTGTATACTCAGTGTGTCAACACTCTATAAATTAATAAACAGTAATAAACTAATCTTTGTCGTTTCATTTTAATACTTTTACTCTGACAAAAATACCTACAGGGTAGTACTTGATTACCCTGGACCTGCACAAAGTAACTGGGACAGGAAGCTGATTGTAGCGCCCCCTACTGCGATAACTCTGAATTTACACCTAAAAACCTAATGGTACTGTTAAAATAAAACCAGTCATACATTTTACACTTTATTCAACATTGTCATATAACTTACAGTAATTAACAATAAATTTTCACATAATTGTTTACTTAGCCCTCATGGGCTATGTACAGAACACCTAGACTAATCGTAACATTCGAGAAAAACACCGATTTTAAAACAGCGTAACAAACAGGATAAGTATGTAACCATAGATAATACTGTAGGTCCAATAAAAGTTTATTTGCATCTTTTAAAACTAATTTAAAATTCGAACACATTTAACCGATAGTATCATAGACAAGAAAAGCAGAATCGTTTTTTTTAGATGCAAACTACCTTTTTATTACACAGGTCAATCAATAGACGCCTATATAAATAATTTTGCTCTACCCCTTTACTTGATACAATTTATTGAAATACACGGTAGATACATAAATTATAGAAGTTTTACATACAACACATTCACGAATTAAATATTTGAAAGGATTAACAGGTGGGAAGGCTATGATTATACTATTTAAATACAAATGACTAGCAAGGTGAGCTACACTATGAATATCAAGCTGATTGCTTTTACAGTTAACTGGTAAAAATACGCGTTCAGTGAAAATTACGTTGATATAAAACATAATATACAGAAATTGTCATGAAATAGTCCACTCTGCACGAAATAAGCCTGGATTTTGACGTCCCTACCAGTTTTCAGTGTTTCGAATAGGAGGAACAATGTATTGTTTTTAATTTGTATGCGTAGTCTTTGGAATATTTGGTATTCTACGTGGTAGATTGTTTTTGGAATTCAGGAATGACGTCTTCATTATTTTGTTTCCGTTATCAAAAATTTCCAATAACAAGTACCGAGTGAACTATATCAATTCTGTATTATTCTAGAGCCTATGGCTCAATTATTAAGTCTTGCTGTGGTACTCTAGCATGTTACATTGCTATCTAACTACGTTTCGTTACGTTTCTCCTTCGTGCTAGACTTTAATTTTAAATTTTAATACGACATCTTTATTTAAAATCCTCTTTAACGATCTACATGTGACAGAAAAAAGAAAATTAATTTGTCTATGGAAGTCTATTTCAGATCTACGAAGCTACGAAAGTATAATATGGATATGCATTTTTATTGAAAGCGTTTTGCAAATATTCGCACTATACGATTGGTTTGGCATTTTTAAATGTTTAATATTAATTATTTTGAGTTAAATCACATAACCAATCGACTTTAGAACTAATTAGAGCTTAAAGCATTTTCCTTTTGCAACGAAAACTCGTCATAGAACAAAACATAGAGTCATTTACTATTATTTACAAATTATGTATGTAGGAAATGACTTCACAAAAACAACATGCTAAATACATTATACTGATATGAGTAAAGCTCAGCAAACTACTTATTAAAGTTACCAAACAGAAACGAGACTTATCAAAACAAATTTATAGCACAAACGGTTACTCTATACTTTAAAATACATGGTCCGCTACTATTTACATAATTATATTATGAGTGAAACAATATAAATACAATATTCATACGTTAAGATTGCAACTTCATGTTACATTATTGTTCAAGATACGTCTTTAGTTAGGAATGTAAAATATATTTAAAGATTGCTAAAATTGTTAGAAATCGTTGACTATCTGAGATTTTAGTAGGAAGATAATTTTACTAACTAATTAGGTATAGAACAGATATCCAAATTGGAATGACTGTTTTATGCTCATTAGAACATTAACACACTGAGGCATATTGGATTTACACATTAATAAGATTCCATACATATACTTAATAACTATTTAATTGAGTTTAATACCAAATTGACATTATTAATTGAGTTGCACGTTGTAATTTAGAACAGTTTTCCAATCATTTGTGTAATTTCGCGTTGATTTAGCGTTGTTTTTTTTTATTTCAATGGCAACATACATTTTGTTTAAACATATTACGCCATTTTTAATCTATACACAATTACACATTCATTTTGAGATTATATCATACGTTTATAATTTAAAATTAGGAACATTATGTACCAGGGTTAATTTCGTTATTTTTACTACCAATAGCAGTATTTAATTAAGCCATTTTAAATATAATATTTTTAGCTTGATATATTAGCAACACATTGAATATATACGGAGAAGCCACATAAAGCGATTATTGTCGAAAAACGCCGAATATTTCAACACACATTACACAAAGATGTTTATTAATTGACGATCTACTACTTTACATGACTATAACATATAGGGAACTTCGTTCATATAACAACAATGTCTGGTCGATTTTAGTTTCGTAGCAATTTTATAATTGTGATATATACGATTATATGATAACATTTTTTATTAAATATAAGATTATACGTACATTTATGTATATTTATTTAAATAATATCGAAGACAGGATAATCATTAGGTTTTATACATTACAATTAATAGAACACTTTGCGACATCCAATTTAAATAAGATTAATTTCAACAAATTATGATTGAGAATGTATGAAACAAAATTATATTTAGTAGGTAGTACGCGCATTTCTGTCAATTATTGGCCAATTTAATTTTCTGCCAAAAACGGGAACACATTTTTTAAACAATAACGTCTGATTACAATAAATATAATAAAGATATTGCTTATATACTAAAGGTAACACTTCAACGTCTATATTGCGCTAATTTTATTTTTACGGCCTCGATCATAGTTAAGTCAATGTTCGGGCCCAATTTTAAAAGCTTTACGATGAATACTTAATTATTCCTATAATACATGGACCTTATATTTCCCTTGAATGTACAAGCGGTCGCGTTTTCTAAAATACGATCACTAGAGTAAGGCTGCCACCTCTAAACTGTGGTGTTGTTAATGAACGATTATTTATTCCACCAAGAGGTAATTATTACACTCCTTTATCCCTGATGCGCTAACCGTGCTATTAAGTACAGTATCTACGCAAGGTACTTGAAACTTTTAAAGTTAATTATCATTTCCCAAAGAGCTTTTATTGTATCCTGAACAAAGCTCTGGATTTAAACCTGTTAGAGTGTGGCAGCCCTAAGTGTAGATATTATAATTAGCGGAATATCTAGCAACAGTCTAATTATTACATTGCATGTGTCTATTTTAATAAAATAATAAATTAATTAATTTATAATCCACTGATTGTTATAACACGAGCCTGAGTATGAAATATACATCATATTACAAGCAAAATAATTTAAAGCAAATAAATAAATAATTATTTTCTTAATAAAATAGACACATGCGTACTATGTTTATAAGATTATAGTTAAATAGATCACAGAATTGGAATGGGGTAACGTATCGATAAATGTAAGAAGAAATAGAAAATAGTGCTGAGGTATTTCAATCAACTTGGAAAACAGACAGTTGGAAGTTTGGAGATATCAGCAATAAGTACTCTTTCTTTTAACCAGACAGCCATACGATGTGATTATTTTGTCTAACATAGTTTCAATATTAGGGTATATTTATTTATCTATATTTTTATTTGAGTAAACTATTTACAATATCTAGTTATTGAAATGAACAGTTACAAAGTCAAACAGTGGAAGATTCGAACTATTGAAACACTAACTTGACTACTTAAAACTGCTATTGCTATAACTATTTTCAATTAGCTGTAGTAAAAAGTACAAAATGTAATAGAAAATTTAAATTTTCTCAAATATCTATTGTAGTAATTCGTCAAACATCGATGTTTCGGGACAAAAAATATATTTTACAAAATTATATCGTCACTATAACTAAGGTTTAAATATAATGTCATAATGAAAAGTGACTTAATCCGTTAAATTTTAGAAATAATATCACAAATAAAAACTATTTATAATAGTACATCGCATACGTGACTAGAAATCACATTGAAATGTAATTTTACTAAAACTATGCAAATATTCATAAGATTAATTATACATTAAAGCGAATTATATTCTTTCTTGCTTCGTCACATTTACATAGATGCCACATATTTAGTGAAATATTACATTTTTGACTGAATAATATACATATGAAGATTTCACGAGTACACTGATAAAACATAAGACGCGAAAACTAAACAGATAAAATATTTTTATAGTGTAGATTTCATCGAATGTTCTGGTTTCTTAGAAAACAGTATTTTGTGCGCAAGCAACTCGTGTGCTCCACAAAGCTATTTACACCACCGCGGTAACTATTGGCAGCTGATCTGAACACTATGTCTACGTATTAACCCATCCCATTTTACTTTCTAAACCAATAATATTCTAAACGACATCCTACCTTTTCAAAGTTGTTATTTTACTTGAGAATATCGCTTAAATTATTACATTTTTAAAATTACTCGCCTTCAAGTTCACGATAATAATAAAAGCATGCATTAACTAAAATAATATCTCAATGCAAAACTACTTTTTAGCTTATAAGTATCTATAAATACATACTAGCTTTTCTATTGTGTTGATTTGTTTCCATAAAATACTTATTATTATAAAGAAAACTAACATCGATGCATTTTTATATCATAAGACAGTAGCGTTTATAGAACTTAGTATTTATGGTTTAAATTATACATATAATAGGCCAGCTTTGGATAAGAAAAATAAGTATGTAAGTAAAATGCATGTTCCTACAAGAATCAAAATGAACCAATATACCCAGAAAATAGATATGAGGTTAATAATTATTGTTTCATGGAAGACAAAGGTATTGGGATTACAATAGTCAAAGTGTTTCGAAAGAATTAATATCAAAAAAGGCGTAACTGGGAATGGAGAATGTTAACAAATTTGGATTATTAGCTCTCCATAATCTCTGTTAAAAATAAAAAATACTAGTGAAAGAATTACTTTGATACGTCAATTAGTTTCCGATTTATAAGTAAAACAAGTTGTAACCGCGCGAATCGGTGTGACGTCATTTTACATTACGCTAAGTCTGGCTCACATAGTCTTTTTTAATAATATTTACTATTATTACACTTTAAATGTAATAAGCAGACGAAAACACAACAAAATACTGCATAAGCTATTACATCTACGGCTGTAGACTTGATATTAAGCGGGACACGGCCCGCGCGGCATGGTGTACTATGACGTCACGCTGTTAGCGGGACTCGATATTTTTTGAAACTTTGAATGCTTGTAAAATCAAAACTACTTGGTATTTTTGACTAAAACAAAAACTAGTTTTCATGTACATGTACAGGCTTTACTGAGTCAAAATTTCAAGCGATTTGGCATACCTAGTAACATTCTCCATTCTCCTTAAGCTTTAGAGCTTTACAAGAATCATTGGCAATTTTATACTCTTGTAGAGACATGTAAATACAAACGTAATTATATTATGTTTAAATTACATTAAGTAACTTATAAAACATAACCAAGTGCGTTTTATGAACCTTATTCACAATTTCCTCACGTCCATTTACGAGCATAGGCAAAAGAGATCTGTCAGACTGACATTGACAACTAATGACAGACAAGCGTGCCAACTTAACAAAACTTTAACATTGCCAGTGAGAAAATTAATAAGTGGAGATGCAATCTGGGTTTGTGAAATCTCCAAAAACGTTTAATTCGTAAAGACTGGCGAGTGTTATGAAGAGGATGTACCATACCATCAGTACTGCGCCATATTTACGGTCTAATTTCCAGCCGTTGGCGTGTGTGGCGACCACCAGGAAGATCACGGTGGAGAATAAGGAAAGTGTTGAGTAGATAAGACCTGGAAATGAATCAGATAATTTTGTATTATTAGGGAGATCCAAAGACGCAAGAGGTATATTCATTACTCAATGATCGCGATAGTAAAGAAATTTCAGTGGGTAAGTTTTTATATCAGAGCAAATAAATTTATGTTCTAAATGACAACATTTAAGCAACGGTTCAAAGCCTTTCGAAAAAAGAGCATATTATTGTCCTATCCAACATTTTTTACATAGCTGAAATGTAATAAAGAAATACAGAACAAAAATACTATATAGGTTTCGACAAGAATAAACTTTGATAAGAAGGACACTAATCGCTTTTTACTCCTTTAGATTAAACGATTGCTAGTATAGAAGCTCTTACCTTTGTGATAAACATTGACGTGGCTGCCGGGATGGATGATGGCAGTCTGTATGAACCACGGCAGTCCGAGGCACACGAGGATGTCGAACACGTTGGAGCCAACCGCGTTGGATACAGCCATGTCGCCGTAACTGCGCATAACAACATCACTTACCCCCGGTTTCTGAGTACATTTAGCGTTAGTTTATCTATTCAATAGCGTTTAAACTCATACAAAAAAACTTTATTAGTCTTTTACACTAAGTACTAACACAGTCTTCTCACGATAGTAAGTATCCTGACTAAACTTGAGACCTTGAAGTCTTTGCCCAAGAGTGGGTTAACACAGAGTAACGCTAACAGTTTGATCTGATTTATTTATTGCGTTTTTAGTATTAATAGGTCGGTAGATTTGGTAGTAATATTAAGAATAATGCAAATTTTGCAAGATCGATACAAATCTATTAAATATTTGTAGCTTTTTAGTAAGTATTTCTAGGATAAAATCTTGAAAAGTTACGTGGACATGATGATAGTTTTCAGTGCTTACCCTTCCTTGATGACGGCAAGTGACGAGAGCGCGTCAGGCACGGACACACCGGCCGCTACGAATGTCAGACCCATCACCGTGTCAGGGATACCCAGTGTGTAACCTGCACAACGCAGTAAAATATATTAATTTGTTGATCGTTCATGAATATGTATGTTCAGGAGAGATGAAAGCCGATCAATGAGAGAGAGATTTACCCACCAATTTTTAATTACGTTTTTAAATTTAAGACCTTTTTTCCGACACTTGGAATGCCATTTCATTAAAGTAGTAAATAGGTATTACAATACCCTAAAGTTGGCTCTTCCATAGACGACAGAAATACGACAGTGGCAAATGATTACCGAACTAAACAATTGCACGTGCAAATTAGGATAGGTGTATTAAGCTTATTTATTTCTAGAATTTTTAAATAATTAGCTGACCCGGCAAACGTTATGCCATATAAATTTAACACAACATTTTATGAGTCGGTTTTATCGGTCAAGCCGTTTCGGAGGAGTACAGTAACTAACATTGTGACATGGAAATTTTATATATAAAATGTTATAAAACAGTAGTTTCTGCCTGGCTCAGCCGTCCGCAGTATACCTACGAGTCACCATTTACCTTAAGGTCGAAATCGTGCAGGACAACAAAATCCTACTTAAAAGAAAATTTTCAACAGTCAGAATTGTACTCACCAATGATGGTAATCATCCAGACCATGAAGTACGAGTAGAAGGAGATCCACAGCATGCTGATGATGAAGGTGACGGGGTACCAGGGCCCGCGGCAGTCAGGCATCGTGTGGCGGCACGACCAGTGTATCGGGTACGCTACGTACCAGCACGCTAGCTGCAAGTGGTCTGGGGAACAGAGGAATACGTTAAATAAATGTACATACATGAGGCGAAATGGAAATTATATCAGCTTAGCCTTTTTCAAAACTATGTTGGAATCGGTTTCCAGTCTCACCGGATGCACCTGAATACCAGTGTTTTACATAGAGCGACTGCCTATCTGACCTCCACAACTCAGTTACCTGGGTTATAACAGTACGATACCCTTCGGTAAGACTGGTTGTCAGACTTTCAAGCTTCTGACTACTGTTAACGAATGTCAAAGATCTTCGAAAATGATAGCCGGTACCCAAAATTAAACGTGCCTCCCGAAACACAGAGGAACTCGATATGTATAAGATGGTCACCCATCGACAGAACAACCTCGACAAACGTGGCTTAACTTCAGTTAACTAAGCCACGAGGTCCTCTAGGGCTCCGAGATACACGACTTACTAGCTCCAATAGGTTTGACAAGTGGGTCCACAGCAGTCTCAGGGTTGTACTCCTTCGCCTTGTAGTAGGCAGGCGCGGCTGGTGGTTGAGGAGGCTGCTCCGGTTGTTGTTGTTGTTGTTGCTGCTGTTGTTGTTGTTGAGGCTGTTGTTGTGGAGGCGGGCGCGGCTGTTGCTGTTGTTGCGCGTTGTATTGCGCACCTGACTGTAGACGATGCAAGATGTAGAGACTACAGATTTTAGACTAGCAGATCGAAACCCCTTTTCAAATCATTTTATTTCTGCCCTTTCAGAAATCCCCGAATAGCAAATTCTTGGACCAAAACTTGAACTTTTTATTCTTGTTAATAAGATACCAGATCTAAAGAAAAATTATAACTATGGTCAGTCATAAACTAAGTTTGTTTATTGTCACGTAGTGCCGCCTAAATGAAATAATTTGCGTATATAGATGTATTTTAGGTGTCCATGTAAGTGTGTATATAAACTGAAGAGATGTAGAAACATACGCCATCGTCCCACGCGGTGTTGGGGTCCCACACGCTGTTCGGGTCCCAGGCGGGAGTGGGCTCCGCGTTATACGCTGCATTGTCATAGGCACCATCAGGATTGTATGCTGCGCAATAAATGCATTCACTTATTATTATGGCTATGGTAGTAATCATGTTACAACTAACGATGCGTTGGCTTCATCTCCATCATTATCAAATACTAATGGATTTATATAATCTGTAAGTAGTAGTTTTGAACTCAAAAGTATCGTAAATAGTACATTTCTAAAGTGTTAGCGACACAAAATTCGTTTCTTGTTTGTTTGATTGTTTGTTTGTTTGTTTCTTTCAACGCGCTAATCTCAGGAACTACGGGTCCGATTCGAAAAAATCTTTCAGTGTTAGATAGTCCATTTATCGAGGAAGGTTATATCATCACGTTACTACCAATAGGAGCAGAGTACCAGTGAAAAATGTAACAAAAACGGGGAAAATTTTGACCCATTCTCTCTTATGTGACGCAAGCGAAGTGGGTCAGCTAGTTACCAGATAAAAATAATCAAACAAAAGGATACAGCTTATATTTGATCTACTCACGTGAGTCTTGCAGGGGAGTCTCTTTGGTTTGTCCTTCCATCTGTGAGTAGGTGCTGTCGCCTGCAGCAGCTGGAGCCGGTTGCTGGCCTGCACTCCTAGATCACACCAACTATTATCTTAAGTATCCCATTATTTTTATAAAATCTGTAGGTAATTGATATGGTTGTCGGGGAAATTAGTTTGTTCCGATTGATTTCGTCACATTGCAGCTTTACGTCGCTCTTGTCAGGCTTGCAACACATATATTCGGTTCAACATCAATCGGCCTAGCCAGGTAAAACTGAATATGTGTAGTTGAACCCGATCGGCACAAGTAAACTAAGTCAATTGAGTCGGTTTTGTTGTGTGTTAAATATTGCCAAACCGAATATATGTGCAGCAAGCATTACTCGCTCCGTTAATACGTGTGTTAAGATTTTTTTATTTAGCTTCATGGCGATCCTGGTTTTATGGCTAATTTCGCCAATAACACAGTATAAAATAAAATATTTTAACGTCGCTTCTTCGACTGCTATGCCACCATCTGTCACAAACACCATCGTGTACCTGTAAGTGACGAGTGCTGCCTGCTCCTCTCGTGTGGGCAGCTTGAAGGGCAGCGGCAGCATCATGGCCCAGCGCTCCAGGGTGGTGTTGAACCGCAGCGCCACGCAGTACACGCCGTACATTATCAACATGAACAGAGCTTCCGGCCTGAACACAAACAGTTGCTTTAGGCATCAGAAAATTGTAATATCAGTAACAATCCACCTTAGCAATATTAAGTAAAGAAGGATAAATTCATTGAAAATAGTTGAGCGGAAAATTGTTTAACAACTTTTATTTTTGTTTTAAAATTTTACGCAATATTTCTCAATATAGCATAATACTCAGATATTGTCTTTCTCCCTCCTTCTCGTTAGGATGGTACAATCAGTCAGGCGAATAAAAAACGGCTCTATACTCTACGTACGAAGGTCTATTATTATAAAGATTGAATATTCTGTACCTCAAAAATAGAAATAGTAGACCGCAGCATACTTTCTGGTCTACCGAAGAGATCTATCATTTCTTTAGCACCATTCACTACCAAGTGAGGATTTTTGTTGACATTGGCCTACGAAAGCGTAGTGAGCACGTTCTGATGTGTCGCGTATAGCCGCCCGTGGCGGTCAAAGGGTTAAAGTAAACGTACCAAGATACATATTCGTTAGCAATAGTGCACAGCATCACAAGGATGGAGATGGCGTAGAAGAAGCAGTCTCGGCAGAGCGGCCACCAGTTGAGGTGAGACACGGTGCCGGCGCACAGCGCGCACACCGAGATCACGAACATTATGTTGAACACGGCTGAACCGATCACGCCCGATACACCTGGAACATGAAATAAATAAAGATTAAACCTCTTATTACACACTATAAACCTATTTTAGTTAAAACACTACTATAATATGTTTTCTCTTCTTCATTTTGCTAAGGAGTGAAAGAAACAAAACTCCTTTTAATTTCAATATTGTATGGAAAAGATAGTGCTTTTAATTGACTTTTATAAGTATCGTAAGAACTTCATATACATACAACTTGTTGTAAAAAGGCGGACTTTTTACCAAGGCTGTTCTCCACTCGTCTATATTTGTTATGAATTGGAGAAAACAATAAACTAAGTGAAGTTTGAATTTGTACAACTGCTTCTCGTACCAATATCATCCTGTGCACAGAAGACTCCAATAACAACAGTAGCCAGTTCAGGAGCAGAACTGCCGGCCGCCATGAACGTAGCACCAGCCACGTCGGGGGCCAGCTTCAATTCTGAAATGACAAACACCACGTTATTTATAATATGTTTACAGTTAAATAGTCATCTATTCTCATAGATTTATTTAACTTTGTAAAACTTTCTATTAGATAATACTCCCACGTTGTCCTCCAAAAACTGTTTAAAGCGGTCTTACCCCCGGTTTCTGAGGTACATTTAACGGTAGTTTATCTTATCAAACTGTCATGTTTATAAGAACGTTAATGCTATGATTATGTTAGACGTGTAAGGTTCCTTGAAGTGTAATTATTTTTCTTGTAAGAGAATAGTAAAAAAAGCACAAGTAATGATAACCAAAAGGCGCCTGTATTTCACTAAGCTGTGACTATATTTTTGTTGCTACCGGTATTTATAAACAAGAGTTAGAGCACATAGGTCAACGGTTCCACTCACCCTCGCAGATCCTGTCAAGACTGGACACGAAGTACTCGTCACACACGATGGCCAGGCCGATGAAGGTGAACACGCACACCAAGATGTGCAGGATCAGACCGCCATGCTTGCGAGCCGTCTGACCCATCAGTGGCTTGGGGAACTGTCATAGAAAGAAGTAGTTAAAGCACAGACTAGAAGATTTATGTTTCTGCGATAACTTATATAGGTAACATTTTGAAACTGTTACTGAAGAAATAAAAAGACAATCAGATTGAACGCGCGTTGCGTCGAATTTGTAACAACTTTTGGAAGCTATATAATCTATGTATATATAAATAGGAATAACACATGCTAGATTTGTTTGTTTACGAAACATAAAACATCATTAGTCTAGCCTTTCCTCCAACTATGTTGGAGTCGGTTTCTAGTCTCACCTGATGCAGCTGAATACCAGTATTTTATATGGAGCGACTGCCTATCGGACCTTACAACCAAGTAACCTGGGTTATAACACGCTACCCTTCGGTAAGACTGGTTGTCAGACTTTCAAACTTCTGACAACGTTATATGTTGCATTTTCTTAAAAAGGCATCCTTGCAATTATTTTGAAGTGATAAGCACTGAATCTGTGAGGCAAAAGTAACCTAATGAACTGACCTGTTCAATAGCCGGCGGAGTGCAGTTCACTCTGAGAGGTTTCACGGTAGGGATTGTTTCTTTCCACGACTTCCTCTCTTGCTCCCGAGCTGCCTCCGTTTCACTGTCCTGTTGAACAAAGGGTCAACTTTCAATAGCTTCCTCATATATTACGTATGTCGTCACCAAATGATCTTTTCGAACCCTCACTGGTAAATATATTATGTAGATGCAAAACTTTTAGGTTTTCTAATTTAATAGCATTATTTCTTCATTTTATCTGAGTTTAACGGGTAATCTAAAAAGGATTTTTGACATTTTATTTAAATTTACAACAACCAAAACCAATTTTTATTGTACCCTCCGAAGTAACTGAAATACTGACCTGTGCCCTCCACTTGTACATAGAGTCAGGGTCAAAGGTTGCTTGACCATATACTTTATTAATAAATGAACGAATTGAATTAATGAATGAATTGGTAGCGCTTACTTGAGCGCTTGTTAATAAATTTGTACCTGACTGAATTACGATCTTATACATATACATACATTTTTTTACATTACATATATACATATTACATTATATATATACAAGTTACTTCAGTATGAAAAGTACTACAAGTATCGCAGCGAAACTTTAATAAGTACCTGAAAGTAAATGGGCTAAAACTAGCTGGAATATCAAATGATTTTATGAATATCAAATGTTTTTTCAACGGAACCATTCAGAATACAGGTTTAATATTAAATATGTTTAGTGATTTTTGGAGCTAACTGAATATAAAAACTGTTAAATAAATTCGTATTTAAGAAAGCTCTGTCGTTAATCCACCTGTCAGTATATTAGCTCGTCACAAGTTTTAATTATGTTTGTGTTTCAAAGTAAGATGGCGACATCAAAGTAAGGGATCGATACTCGAAGTTGAGAGTTTGTTATTTATTTATGAGGATGATGAGGTTCGAAACGATTTTTTGTATATTTAATTTGCTTTTAATATTATAATGAAGGGAAACGTTTAATTAAGAATAAGCGGTGTTTTTAATAAGTATAACTTCGGTTCAAAATATGCAGGATACCAACTTTCAAATTCTGCTATGAGCTGACGAATTATTAAAAATGTTTGGCTAAAATGCAGTAAAAAATTACTAAAGATCTGTTTAATTGTACTATATCTTGAAATGGATTACGACTTCTAAACTCTCAGCAAAAAATGTAAGGTAACGTAATGTGTTATATGATTTAAAATACATGTTATAAGAATACTGAAACCACCTTCATAACTTAACTAAAAATGTATTTGTTAAAGTGTAAAAATTGTTAAAGGTAGACACTGATTTTGTTTCAAGCATAATGCACGTTGTCTTATCACAGAAAGTCCTTTTTAGAAAAGGAAAACAGATTTAGAGTAAACATTTAGTAAACGTCTTTCGTAAATATTTATTTTGTGTTCTCTCACCTCCACGTATCCAGCATCCTTCTGCGTCTTTTTATCAGGTTCGTCTTCATCAGGCATTCCTTTCATCTTCTTCTTGTCTCCCTCCACAGGACCTTCATCCTCTTTTTCAGACGGTGGCGTTATTGGTATTGGAGTTTCATCTGTCAAAGTGAAAATTCATCATAGTCTGTTTAAGTTTGCTACTTCACTACATTGAACCCCGGTTGCTGAGGTACATTAAGCGGTAGTTTATCTATTCAATAGCGTTAAAACTCATATAAAAAAAACGCTACTGCATTGAAAAACTACCGCTTAATGTACTCAGAAACCGGGGGTGAATGGTGTACTTCTATGTTAACTGGCTATGGAGTACCATAAAACTGATATATAGAACTTTGTAGTCGAAGTTATTGTGTAGAACATTGCAGATTACGAGATTTCGGGTTCAATTCCCAAGTCGAAAAACAAGTAATTTTGGATTATGTGAGAAGTTCTCAATAGCACGGTTTTTCGTTAAGCGCCACATTTTTGGGGAACATGGGACAAAAATTTTAACCGTAGTTAATTTCTTTAATTGTCATTTTTGCCTCTATCTTAGCACTAATCCCTTGTCACTAGAGGCTATTCTCACTACCAAATTTGCTCAGTCTAAGACAGTTTCTTGTTCAAACATAACTACAACCTTTGGTATATCTAAATCTTAAGAGTTATAAAGAAAAAGCTCACCTTTCCCAGTCTCCCCATTAGTGACATCCAGCCCCGGAGTGCTCTTATCCAGCTTGGGGGTGAAGTCAGCGGGCGCGTCTACTGGCTCCGACGCGTTGGACGTGCTGAACACGGCTTGAAACACCGAGTACGCGATGAAGAACACCGACACTGTCAGCCATCTGTGCCGGCGAGGTCTACGCATCCTCTGCAACAAGGAAAAAACAATTGTTAGGTCTACTGTTCATAGAAACGATGCTGATTTCAAATGGTGAAAAACGATGCTGTAAATCCATCCATACTATCCATACTAATATTATAAATGCGAAAGTAATTCTGTCTGTCTGTTACTCAATCACGCCTAAACAACTGAACCAATTTGCATGAAATTTGGTATGAAGTATTTTATTACCCGAGAAAGGACATTGGCTACTTTTTACCCCGGGAAAATGACGCATTCCCATCTGAAAATTCAGGTGGCGGACGAAGTCGCGGGTAAATGCTAGTAAATAAGTAAATAAAGATGTGGTAAAAAACTGCTTTGACTTAGTTTAACATTGTAACTATGTGTAGCATGCGTGTTTAATTTGGCAAAGCAATTATATTTTAAAAACTCTTTCTCTAACATCTTGGGGTAGAAACCAATTAGTTGAATTTAAAAATATTTATATAATAATATATTTGAGATTCCTTGACTGTTCAAGAGATATTCTCCAATAATAATTGTTTTACAGCTTTCTTACAAAATAATAAAGTAAGAAGAAAATATTTCCAGTCTGGTATTATAGTCGATTGTTACATTGTTATATTTTTACCGTTTCACATCTCCAGTTCTATTTCAACACACAAATCAATTCACAAATAAAAACAAGGAAAACGTTTTTATTCACAAAATGTTGTTCACCAATTTTCACTGAATTCAATAAACATTGTCAACATGTCATGTGTCACATTTTTGATGGAAATATTTTTAAAACATTAAGACCGTGGAAATGTCATATTCAGCCATTATAAAACCTCTTTTAAAATTATATACCGATATTGTTTGAAAAAATATATATGTTATAAGATAGACTGTGTTAGTATATTCTGGTACTCGTATACAAAAAAAGCCAAAATGTTTTGCACATTCTGATTAATCCCCGTAATTAACAGTACTTTTTTTCTAAAGAAAAGCAAACATTTATTCTTTTTAATAGATTTTCTTGTTTGAAGCATTTTTAGGGAATAAAAAAGTCATATTCTTATAATTATATCAGAAGCTAACCTTTTTGAAAATACTCAAACTTAAAACAAATACTCGAATTCTATAAACGCCTTTTTGTATTTCACTTGGCAAACTACATTTTCCTATATCAGGCTTTAGATCTTTTCTGATCGCAATTTGTCGACAAAAAATACTAAACGACAAATTCTACTGATAATAATAATATATTTTACGATATATCGACATAAAATGTAACCGTAGTAAAGTTAGGTTTATCGAGCGGCAAATTATTACTGTTTATGTGTTTCGTATTGATTTTATTTGATATTATAGCTTTAGTAATTAGTTGGAAATAGATATTTACTATACGTACATTAAGTGTGGAATTAAACTCTTTAATAGCATAGCATATAGATAACTGTATAGTGTATTGGTTGATGTATTTGCTAAAGATTTTTAGTAACGATTGCTGGAGTTAAAATTAAGACGAGAGTCAGACGATTCAAAACCAGTTTTAAAGCATTTTTTTTTACAAAAGCGAATGGTATTCATAACATCGAATAATGCCATTATTATTGGAGTCAAAAATATTGCAATTTAAAAAAATATAACTAATTTTATTTAGACAAATATTGACAGCTCTGACAACATAGCATAACGGAAGGGATTTTTCAAAAACAAAAATCTCTCTCTCCTAAATTTTGACACAGGAATCAAACCTAAAATGCCAATCAAACGTCACAAAAAGACCATAAAATTACATACCTACCCTACATAAATATTGTAAAAATGTATCAAAGTTATTTAAGTGTTGCTTAGACATGTACAGTCGGATCAATAAGTCTATTTCAGCAATCCCGACCCGACCCAAAGATAAAGATATATAACAAATACACGCTGACTGTACAGAAAATGTCGCGGGGATAATGTGAAAAGAGGGTATTGGTAAAAACCCGAATAGTATGAGATAATTCGGAGATAAGGCTTGTAAAGATATAAGCGTCATTTTCTACCGCTTGGGGTATCCAAATGTTCATGGTCACGCTTATTGTATACTTGAAAAAATAGTTTTTGTGAAATACGTTAGAGGCGCTGATCAGATTTTCATTCAAGAAATTACTATGGTCAATAGTGGTAAGAAGTCGTTTCACCGTAATCGTCTCTAAGCTTTAACAACATGGCCCATTGTTGAATATGATGGACCATTTATGGTTAAGATTGTGCAAAATTTTAATACTAAGTATGATTTATAATATTTTTTTATTCTTTATTTAGATTAGTTATATAAGTAAGTTATTTCAATTGAATGTGCAACAAAACAGCGCAAACTTATTGCTTAATTTTAAGTATGTCTAAAGAGCGACCTAACACGAAATCACGACAAATTGGTGGTTTTTTAAAAACCCTAATACGTTAACATCCCTACAACACACACACACAGCTGTACTCGAATGACATAGCGTTTCGTTCAGACGATCAATCACGGGCCGCTGGCGTCGCGATGTGACTGATAAAAGCTTACGGCGGGTTCACACAGCACTCGTTACGATGACTTACTTGTGACTAAAGTTGAATGAGTTTGTGCGATTTCATTTCCTTTAAAAATTTTTTTTTTTTGGACTTTGCAAGTATTTTTTGACTTTGGCGATTGCTTTACTGTTCATTTAGTGGACCAATCTACTTCTGAATATGTATTGCGTCACTTATTTGGAAGATATTTCGGGTTATCTGCAACTTTTCCATATGCAATGAAGCTAGGCTTAAAGATAACGAGATTAGGTTTTAATTTTATGGATATAAAGTTAAGGATTTTTCGTTTGTTTATTTAGGTGTATTAATCTCTGAAACCTATTTATCAGTCTAGCTTTTCCTCCAACTATGTTAGAGTCGCATAATATTATTCATAGCATTGATGTTGCTATATTTTTTTACAACTCCCGCACTAGAAAATGCTCTTATGTCGCAGGGACTTTTACAAACATATTTATAAACAATGGACAAAAGTATAAACAAAAAGGTAACAACTATCTATGGATCAAACAAATATTTTTCGAGTGGTAATCAACACTTTCCCGACACACTGGTGTGGCAACTATCTAAACCACAGCGTCATGGCAGTCGTCAAAAGGTATAAATTAAAGAATTAAGTATTTAACTACAAACCAAAATAGCTCCTTAACAACACACGTAATAAATACTTTTTAATAGTACAGACCAATTAAACAAACTATCTTGTATACTATTAGATATTGATCCATATGATGTAATATTGTTAAAGTCCCAAGGTTGAATCCAGGGCAGATACATACGTTTGTTTTTTTGTTCCATTTTGTACGAAAAATTTCATTAACAGCTCGGTTTTTGGAACAGTGCCACGTAGGCATATTAGTAATAGTGTAGCCAAAATTACTAGCTAGGAAATCGATATAAGCATTGATAATTTGTGATTCCGAGGGAAACAAGATTTTTTTAAAGAATCTCGTAAAAAATGTTTGTAATGATCGTACCAATTAGCGTAGTTTGGTCTCTGCCTACCCTTATGGGAAGAAGGCGTGATATTATGTATGTATGTACATCGCCCATACTAGTAAATAATAATATACACGTTTATAAAAAAAAAACTTTTACCTATTATGAATTCATTTAAATGGACATAGGTTTGCCCGGCTTTCCATGCCAAAGCCCTTTCTCGAGAATCGCTTTACCGACGGGTGAAAACCGCTTTAAAACCCGTTCAGAATTTTTTGAGGTTATCGCTAAAAGACAGACAGACACAGTAAGGGGTCCTAATTTTACCTTATTTATTTCATTGTATTCTTATTCTAATACCAATTTAGGCAAAGCCGCAGCAAATTACTTGTATCATAAAAGTACCGTTTTAAATATGGCCAACGCACGTCACAATTCTTCGCAACGTTATCTTCCATCCTTATCTACACAACAAATAAGAAAAGGACAAAACACTATTTTTATCCAATAGCCCTTTGCAAGTTATTCAGGCATCTCTTTATGTAATCAGAAGGCGTAGGAGCGGAATCCTTCAGGCCGAGTAGAGCCTCCTTGGACAAAATATAGAGAGATATGATCACGTTTATGTACTGAAAGATTATTTATATATTTTTCTATGTAGAGATTTGATTAAGAGTACATTTTTTCATAGCTTGATAATTTTCTTGCAGAAATAATGTACACAGGTGCGTGGGGAATCTATGTAAGATATTAACCGATTAGGCAAAAGAGGAGGTTCTCAATTTAGTTGGTATGCTTTTTTTTTCCATGCCGATATTTTTTATTAGATTTAACGTTATTCTTTTTTTCCACCTATAAACATTTTATAAGTTTTGCTTAGTATGTTTTTGGCCGATAATAAAATTTCAATGCTTGTTTTCCTTGTTTATTTAGCTTTCCATGCGGATAATAATATAGTAAATTGTTTTCTAAATAGATTTCTATTATCATTATCTGAAGTAATTTCAAAACATTGCGTTTAATGTGGCAGTGGGTTGGAATCCAAAACTAAACAGTAGCGAATATTTACGTTACCTACAAACATTTTATTTTTGGTCGGATTGTTCTTTTTGTGTACATTGTTTATTTCATTGTAAAAGTCGACACAACACGACAGCTACTTATTTATGATGATTGGTACTTCTTGTATGACAAGATGTGTGGATGTGAATGAAGCAAAGGAAGTTTGTAAGGATCGTTCCAAATGGCATTTTGTGGTCTCTGCCTACCCCGTGTGGGAAGAAGACATTATTTTATGTATGTATGATACTTAAAGTAAGTACCAAAAAACCAAACCAAGTGAATCTTGTTAGAATACTAATCGGAAAGTCAGCATCACGGCAAATTGCAAGCGTCTCACAGATAAGAACGAATCATCTCTCACTCTCCCGCGGGAGGATATACGAACATGCTCTTATCTTTATATATATATAATTCTTCTGTAAGTGTGTTTGTCACTGAACTTCTCTTAAACGATTGGACCGATTTTGATGAAATTTTTTAGGTGTGTTCAAGGGGATCTGAGAATGGTTTAGATTCACAATTTTGTCTGCTGGACAATGTTTTTTTAATAAACTTTTAATTTATTAGACAGGACAACGTTTGACGGGTCCGCTAGTATACTATATATGTGTGTCTAGGAGGTGTGTGTATGTGTGTATACAGTGGCGGTATGTCCCAACATGTCCCTACAGGCAGATTGAAGACATTGGAGTTTGTTCGGATAAAGTGAGGTAGATTTTTTCTGTTTGAAATCAATGTACTCGTGGTCTTTCTTCAGTCCTATGTAATGTGTTAAGCAGCTAAACAGTTAAATAGTCCCATAGTCTTGAAAGCGAAATAGACATGTTATAGCTAAGTTACGTTCACTAGATTTTGTTCTGAATTCTCTATGTTTTTCTCTCTCTGTTTCTCCTGTATTTCAGTTTTTTTTTTATGTGGGTCAATCTAATCTAATTTTCATCTAAATTGATTAAGCCTTAAGGCACACAGGTGTGTAACAGGTAATAAGATAGACAGCTGGCTACAGCATTACCACACACAATTGTTCTTTCACTTTTAAAATATTAGTATGAAAAGGATATCTATACTAATATTATAAAGCTGAAGAGTTTGTTTGAACGCGCTAATCTTAGAAACTACTGGTCCGATTTGAAAAATTCTTTCAGTGTTAGATAGCCTATTTATCGAGGAAGGCTATAGGCTATATATCATCACGCTACGACCAATACGAGCCGAGTACCAGTAAAAAATGTTACAAAAACGGGGAACATTTTTGACCCATTCTCTCTTATGTGACGCAAGCCAAGTTGCGCGGGTCAGCTAGTATAGTATATAAGTATGTATAAAGTGATCTATGTATAATCAAGTAGATTGAGCAGGTATCACGTAATAAAAGACGTGTCGGTATTTAATTAAGGTAGTTGTAAGGTTTCGCTCGTCTTGTTCGTACAGTAAAGCCGTGGGATTGCGTTACACTCCGGTATTGAGGAGAAATTAAATGTTTTACAATTTAAACAAAATTTAAAGACTTTCAATTGAATTAAAAGAAATAGTGTTACTTACAAATTGATACATTGTATTGTGATCTCATTCATTACCTAACTATGTAAAAAAGTAAAGATTTTGAATTTGAATTAAGCGTAAGCGAAATCATGGGTAGTCGTTATTATTATTATTTATAAATGTTAGAAATAAAATAATTTGATGAAATCAACCTATTATCCGAAATAACTTAACGCCCCGGAAATAATTAGAAAACAGCGAATCTTTCAAAAAACGCGGCAGATACCTAAATTAGTTCATATTCACAAAGAGTAAATGGATACTAAACAAAGACTAGTACTTTACCGAAAATATTATCTATTTAAAGCCTCACAACAACAGAAATTAATTTCGCAATTCCCGGGAATATTCAGTGGTTGTTTAACTGAATGCACGCGGACGGTTCGCGGGTTGATTCCCAAACGTGCATTATAGACCGCGTCGATACCTCCACCTCTACACAGACGGAATTATAGCCGACCGCGGGAACACACTCAATTGTACTCATTATAAATTCACAAACGTTTCGACGTTAATTTCTACTAGCTGAACCGCGCAACTTCGCTTGCGTCACATAAGAGTGAATGGGTCAAAATGTTTCCCGTTTTTGTAACATTTTTTACTGGTAGTCTGTTCCTATTGGTCGTAGCGTGATGATATATCCTATAGCCTATAGTCTTTCTCGATAAATGGTCTATCTGATACTGAAAGAATTTTTCAAATCGGACCAGTAGTTCCTGAGATTAGCGCGTTCAAACAAACAAACAAATAAACAAACAAACAAACAACCAAACAAACTCTTCAGCTTTATAATATTAGTATTAGTATAGATGAATTGTGCTACTGAAAAGCCTTTGGTTTATTGCCTATGTTTTTGGTAAAAATAGACGCCTATGTCCTTTTCCAGAATTTGAGTAAATTAATTAATTCATCATCATCCATGTTACGTGATTCATGTTACGAAGGGCAGACAAATAGACAGTTGCAGTAATAACAAATAGAAGGCGTTAAGCCTTGTCAAAGGCCTTTCGTGTGGCTTGAACCACTTTCACACTAGGTTCGGTATATCTATACTAATATTATAAAGCTGAAGAGTTTGTTTGTTTGAACACGCTAATCACAGGAACTACGGGTCCGATTTGAAAAAATATTTCAGTGTTAGATAGCCCATTTATCGAGGAAGGCTATAGGCTATATAAAATCACGCTACGGTCATTAGGAGCGGAGTAGCAACGAAAAATGTTACAAAAACGGGGAAAAAAATGACTCATTCTCTTAAGTGACGCAAGCGAAGTTGCGAGGGTCAGCTAGTCTACAATAAATAAATAATAATAATATTCTAGTCTAGACCTAAACGGTATTGCATAACCGATCTCAATTCTGATATTGCTCTCATGTAGGAATGCTCTTTTCATTATGAAATACCTTCTTCGAACGTGCAGGTATATAAATTATAGATCTATGGAATTCAATTAAAATGGTATTGGAAAATACTTCTTAACCAATATTATAAGTTTAAAAATGAGTATGTATGGATGTTCTGCGTTGCAGTGAAACTGGTAAATCAATATAGATGACATTTGACAGGGTTTTGGGCCATATATTTTGGTAAGAGTGAAGACCAAAGGTGGTATGAAAAAATATAACAAAATAGTTATATGAAAGTTTGGATATTAGAATTAATGGATGGGTGTTTGTTACTCAATAACATTAAAACTACTGGACGGATTTTGATGTAACTTGGTAGAATCATAGTTCATAACCTACATAAATAGTTTAGTTATTACCTTGACAAATCTTATTACTCGTACAATGTTGCAAGAAAAAATGACTCAACTAAGTATAAAAAAAAAGCAAGTTCCTATTTATATTATTATGCAAAAAATACTGAATGGATTTTTATGAAATTCTTCACACAATTATCTCGTACATTGGATTAACATATAGAATACTTTTTACCCTCGATAGTCATTTAACGCAAACAAAATGGCGGTTTGTATTGAACGTGTGTAAGTTAGTATAACAGTAATAGTAGTTTGTCAATTGTCTTCAACGTAAGCAAGTTTGTGGCCTCGCGCCGCTGCACACAATGTGTTATATCGTTATGTGTTTGTACACGAAGTTTGTGTTGCTCACATATATACATAATAGTATTGTGGTATATTGTTGTGACAATTATACATTAACCTACGTAGTGATGCGTGTTTTGAACAAATTGTATTTTAAACAAGAGGGTTGCTTTTGATACTGGGTCTTCAATGTAGAAAATATAGATTTTCTTCAAGCGTTTAGCGTTCTTTTTTAGTTCATTCAAACGGGCTACCAACTGCGGTCAGTTTTAAAATAATCTTACCAAATGCAAAAAAACATATTCTTATAATAATATTATAAATGCAAAACTTTGAATAGACATTTGTAAATCAATCAAGTCAAAACGAATGAACGGATTTTGATGCAATTTGGTACACAGTAACTTTATGACTTGAATTAACATACATATAAGGTACATGTAAGGTTTTCACCACTGAAATTCTTTACGCGCGGACGAGGTCGCAGTCAAAAGCAAAATTTTTATGTATAGAGCAACTTAGCTCGGGTTAAACAAACATCTTAACAAAAGCAAGAAAAACAAATATAATCCTGTATTCAGTAAACAAGTATCTGAAAACAAAGAATATAACAGGATAAAATGTATTAGATATCGAGAATCGTGAGACGAAGCCGTAGAACACACGAGCCGAATAAAAATCCGATCAAGATAATGTGTCCTGGCTTTATATTTTATCTTTTAATCCGAGAACATTGCTACTGTCTGACTGTCTCGGTGGCGCAGTGGTTATGGTCGCCACGCCGCTACCATTGCGGCGAGAGGCCGTGGGTTCGATTCCATCACGGAACTATTATTTGAGCGATCGACAAAAAATTTTGTACTTTGTGTCCATTGCTTGTATGTTTGTAAAAGCCCCCGCGACACGAGCAAATTCTTAGTGCTAGAGTTGACTTCAAAAAGAAACTGTGTATTATTTGATAAAGGTGCTAATTTACATCGCTTCGCAATTTGCTTCGGTCTGTACAGTGAGTTAAGTAACTTTGATCGCGGTCATTTTCTAGATGGGTGGCCTCTTATTGTTCTTTAAGCTTTGCATATCGGTGCTATAAATCTTTTAACACATTTTGTAATACTTATACCGCTTATTTTCTCAAAAATTAAAGGTTATGCATGGTTTAATCTCGGTGTTTTTCTTCACCATTAGAACTAGTATTAATTATTTATATAATGATTACTTACATTTGAATAATAAGACACTGGCGTTATAATTATGAATAGCAAATGTTACAATGTTTCTGTATAAACTATCTTGTTGCACTAAATATGTTCATAAGTGTCTATTTACGAATTATACCACAAGGTTAAGATAAGATGACCCTATTATCATGTTTACTAATTAGTCAAAATAAAAATGAAATCTATTCTAAAAATATATATTTGATAGTGCCTCTGTCTCTTAAGATAGACAAATAAACTGCGGAACTTGTACATATAAAATGTGATCTTAAAATACTGTAGAATTTATTCCAAATCCTATTTTTATAAGAGTACTCAAAGCGTAGCAAGCTAAAACTAGTCTTGAATTCAATAGGTTGTAAAATTAATTCAACGCTCTAAAACTGCTACGAGACTACGTGCGTAGCTACAAGTCTACGAGCTACGAATGTAAAACCATTTCCAAAAATAGAAATAACAAACTTCAAATTCCATAATTACATGGCAACATTTAACAAAATCAATTTTCGAACACGCAACACGAAATCCGACACACATTCGCGATTCAAATATAATCTACGCACACATAGACGGGAGGAAAACACACAGAGCGGTTTGGCCAAATTATGTTGACCTCCCTCGTTTCCCGCTGTCGTATCAAAGTGTATTAGAGGGGGGTGGTAATGTGAATGTTTGGAGCTCATGCTACGCTGGTCGGACGCGTTCGATCAATACTAGTGAGGTGCCTTATTGCACTGCTTCCTCGTTCATTTCAATGGCGGACAATGAATGAAAGATATTTGATTTCTCACGCTTTGAAGATTAGGAAAGGTTATGAAAACTTGCTTTTTTATGACAATGGATTGTTAAAGTCATGGTTTTTGTTATACAAATGCCATTCATATTTTGTTGTTCGTTTGCGTAAATTTACAGTTTGATTTTAGACAGTCTTAGATAATATTAAAAAAAATTGAAGAGATATAATTATTCAGGCGAAGATTATTCTAGAGAAAATATTTGTTGATAAAAAATCTTCCCTAAGAAAGAGCCAAATTAGATTTACAACATTAATTACTAACAATCACACAGTAATATCTATTTACCTAACAATAATTAGTTTATTTGTCATGTACAAGTCAGAATCACAACTACACAACCAATTTCAGAAACTCATTAACGAAATGCACATGTATAACCCGGTAAATGTAAACTGTTGCAAAGCGTCGTTTTACCCTTTACATTACCGTGTCTCCCGTATTTAGTCGCGTAAAGTGGCTGTTACCTTGCAATTGGGTCACTCGACCGGGTTAAGTTATGGGGGGATAAATTGTCGTCTATACACTAACGGGTGGGGAGTTTGATTCCTGGATGTATGTATTTTGTATTTACGGTTTTGCGAAATTGCTTGGTTTGTTTGTAAAAAAGGAGTTACATTTAGGAAGGTAGGTTTTTAAAACAAAGGAAATAAATTTTATTATTATTATGTGTCTTCTTATTAATCTCCCTACAAAATTGTTTGAGTTTTGAAGTAAAAAAAAGACAATCTATCACTGAGTCTGCGAGATTTTAAAAATAATTTACAATTCTATAAATAATCGTCACTACTATACTAGCTATTTTCGTTTTCTTGAAACCTTGCAAGTAATCATTTACTTGTTCTCTCTAAATAAGCTTTATTTAATATACCACTGTGTGACAATATCCGCTGTAACGCTCAAAAATTAGATATACTATTACTTAAAAACTCCTTTATTGAAAAAAAAAAAATCGACGAATAAAAAGATTAAATAGTGAAGTCTATTTTTAAAAGCTTTTGCACGTCACTAGGATTAAATAGAAATAGAGTTTCGAATAACGAAATGTCAGTTCGAATATCGAAAGTCTGTATTTCTGCGAATCAGAGAGTACCTCCAGTTTCCGCGTACTTTAATTAACGTTAATTTCAAATAAAAAATTGAAAGGCAAACATGGCTGACATCAAACAAACATGGTTCTTTTAAGAGTTTCTGTATACTCATAGACTAAAAACGAGTCCCTATAACTGAGACTTTGCTGTGTCTGTCACAAGGCTGTATCTCATGAAACGTGGTGGTTAGATACTTAACATTTATACAGACGATGTGTTTCTTGTTGCCACTATAACAGCAAATACTAAAAAAGAACAGAATAAAGTAAAGTACCTAAGAGAAAAAGCGGGACCTTATTATTGAGATCACGCTGTCTGTCTATCACCAGGCTGTAACTCATGAACTGTGATAGTAAGACCACTAAAATTTTTACAGATTATGTATTTCTGTCGCTATAACAACAAAAAAAAAAATAGAATAAAATAAAGTACCTAAGTTAAAACAGGACCCTATTTCCTACTCAAACTTCGCTGTCTGTCTGTCACCATTGCAGGTTGTTTCTCATAAACCGTGACAGTGACAATAGACAATGTATTTTTTTACAGATGATGTGTCTCTGTCGCTATAACAACAAATACAAAAAAAAGTTAATAGTTAAGGGGGCTCTTATACAGCAAACGTGATTTTTTACTGTTTATACAAATAATCTTACAGAACCGTTCGCGCGTAAGTCGAACTCTCATTCGCCCTGTTTTTTATAAATGTTTTTATTTTACGAGTATTCCACGTTTTCATGCGAAAATATTTTCAATTTCAGTTTTCTACGAAATACTGCAGCTGTAAGCCGTTTAATTGGTTCAAGTACTGCGAAATATGAAACTAGCAGATACTGAGAATTGCTGTAAAGGTTGAAGGTTGAAATGAAATGATTTTATTTTATGCGTCCATTTTGTACGATATTAAAATAGTTCTAGCCAGAATGATGGCACGTTTTACGCAAAGTACTATAATAATGGTTGTTTAGCGTACCTACTATTGCATAGGCCTGTAGGGGTTAGGCCTTGAGTTCACCACGCTGCCGCTGGCTGGCTAAGTGCGGGTTGGGGACTTTGCATGCCCTTAATAAATGTATAAAACAAATTTTATGCATGCAAGGATTCCTCTTGATTTTTTCTTTCACCGTTAAAGCATGTGATAATTATTTCTAATACACACATAACTTCGAAAAATCTTTAGTGTTTTGCCTCGGGTTCGAAGCTGCAGCCACTTGCGTGGAATGTGCTAATTTAAACCATTCGGCTATCACTGCCATATACAGATTTAATCATAGGATACTTTATTAACACATAAGATTTTAACCCCGAGAATATCTTTTCACGCAGGCAAAGCGTAAAAATCAAGTATTCGAATAAAATAAACCCATATTTTTGTTAAAAATGTTCACATTTTCATTTCACTCAAAAAAGATTTATCAGCAAAATAAAAATGTTCAATACGTCTCTCGTGAGTATAATCCACTCAAACCCGACAAAGCGTAATATCTCGAGCGTGGTTCGATTTTAATCATAAATACTGCCTTTCCAATCTGTCCGTATTATAATGTCTTTGACAGCATCGAGTGGTTGTCAACTCGTGGTTGTTCTCTATGGCTAAGATGGGGATTTTTATTCACGGAATTTTATTCATAGATTTATTGGTAAAAATTGCTCATTTCATGATAAAAAAACTGAAAGATGGTTACATATTTCAAAGCTGTATTATATTCATGTTTTTTAATACATTTAACTGTAAAAATGTTTTATAGTTTCTTAAATCACTGCATGTAGAGCTATTAATGTATCCGCTAGCTTACAAAGTTTCATATATTTTTTCCCAGGTCTTTAGCTATCTTAGTGCAAAATTTTATTTAAAATTGGTTTTCAGGTTTTGCTGTGAAAGTAAATAGATAGACAGATATCTCCATTTACAGTATTATAATTATGGATATAAATTATAATTTCTGTTTACTTTACTGTACTTAGGTATTTCATATTTTCAAAGGGGAATAAAGTATGACCTGTTAACAATTTATTTGTACTTTGGTGTAATAATGTATGTGGGACGTTATTTATATGTTTGTTAGTACAAAGATAATTAATTAAATTAGTTACAGGATAGTCAAGTCACAGCCCACAGGGGACATACTAAAGCCTAATTTTAATACATTTCATTTGGTAATACCTAGAACAATGATATACCTAATTCTTTTACAGTGTTTAACAGTAGTCAGAAGCTTGAAAGTCTGACAACCAGTCTTACCGAAGGGTATCGTGTTATCCCAGGTAACTGGGTTGTGGAGGTCAGACAGGCAAGCGCTCCATGTAAAACATTGATATCCAGCTGAATCCGGTGAGACTGGAAGCCGACTCCGACATAGTTTGGAACAAAGGCTAAGCTAATATATACATATATAGAACAATGATAATTGTTACTTTTACAAATATTTAATGAGCTTTAAAATATATATATTAAATTTTGTATACAAGCGGATCCGGAGTGGAGTAGAAAGCCAATGTATATAACGGACGGAGGTATAAAACATTCTGAATTTAAAATATCAGTGACCCGCAGGCTAACTGGTTAGGCTATACTGAATAAAAAAAACATGATCTACTTAATAAAAATATTCTTCTGAAACAGAACTTTAATAAAGTTTCCTAAAAGGTAGCATAGAGGTGAATGCCAATGAAATGAGAAGCGTTAGGGAGGCTGGACTTAATCAAAATATCCGTTAGTATCCACATTTGCATATACTCTCACTCTGAATCACTTTACATGTTTAAAATGGATAGCTACAGGTATAAACGTTAGCCGAGAGGATTTTGACAGTTAATTTATTTGAAAATTTTACTAAAGACATGTTAGAGTGTAACTTTAATATTGATGTGAAGGATTACTTGAAAAAATATCTTTGGAGTCGGTGTTAACCTCTCTCTTGTGATGAAAGCAGGAGTGCTTTAAGAAGGTGATTAAATTATTAAAATTGGAAATATCGAGAACTGAATCACGTTAACCTTATTTTTAAGGTTTCGTAAAGGGTTAAACGGAACCCTATCACTGAGACTTTGCTGTCTGTCTGTCACCAGGCTATATGTATCTCAAGAACCGTGCGTGATAGATATAAAGTAGTTATTTTTTTAAATAACCGACATGGAACATTTTTATGGAAAAAAATGTGATAAATATAAAAACAAATGAAAACTATTACTTATTGCATGATTATTATACAGTAAAACCACATTTCCTTTCTATAAAAATACTATTCCTATTTGAAAGGTAAAAAGTTAGTAATTATAAAACAAATTACTTTAATGAACGCCTGATGTTTTCATGGCAGACGCTTGAAAGATGTAAAGATAATCATTTGACAGCAACCTCCTGATTCAAAGTTACGCTAATGGACTCCATTTATAAACGAACATCATTTATTTAATAAGTTCCTACAGCTTTACAGTAATACTTTATTTACAGTGTAATTTTGCTTAATTAATAACTTTATTATATCTTTTTATAGGGATAGCATCAACTCGAAAAGATCTTAGATGGAAAAGCTAATAATATACAAAACTTAAAGTACATGCACATTTGAACCGACTTATAAAAGAAAGGCATTCGCAATTTTAGTGTATTCTCATTAAAATATGATCCAAATCCAAATTGACTAGTAGTTTTTGAAATATCCCTAAAAATATATATTTATGTACACATTGATGATAGTTCTTTATGTTTTTTCAGGGCACTACGAAAGCCATATTTAAGACAAAGAGCACGCGACTAAATTCTTACGTGCCCTTCGAAGCACTGTCACCCATCTATAGAAAGTCCGCGCTAATGTTGTTTCAAAATCAAAATCAAATCATTCATTCTTAAAGGTCAAATGCTGACACTTATGATAGTCAATGATACAGAGAGTGAATTTACCGCCAGTTCGTAAGGTAGGGCCAATGAGAAGAGCTGGCAAGAAACTCCAGGCCACTCTTTTTAATCGCCAATTAATTTTAACAATCTTTCTATTAGGTATAAATCTTTGATGATGTAAGGAGCTGCTACCAACACTACCGAACACACATAGGTCATAATATAAATAAATTAAATCAATATAAAGGTGCTAATAAGTAAGATAACAAGTGTATTGGAAGCATGATGGGAGCATCTACCTACATCATGATAGTAGATGCCCCCATCATGTTCAACCCACTGATTGTATACCGGTGAGCACGACTGGCTATGAGCGCCTCACAGTCATAATGTAAAGCTTGTATTGTTCAGTAACATTATTTATTTATCGTAAACAACGTTGTAACTCGATGCAATATACTTTTACGAGGTCAGTAAAAGATTACAACCTGTTTCCTTGTTCTTTATTAATAGAAGGAATATAAAGCTTTGTTTTAAGGTTTCTATACATAGAACAGTGATACTTTTATGATTATAAAGTTAAAAGCCACTTTCGCAGTTTATGATTAGTATTTTATTAATTTAGCTTAAATATTACTATAATTACACTTATGATCGTCAACATTACGGTTAGTGAATTTACCACCAACTATTACATGGTACTAACATTAAACACTATCTTAATATAATACATTTTTTCAGGTTATCCTAAAACAAATTAATTTAACCTATTACCCCTTGCCCATTGCTGGGCAAGGGTCTCCTCCCGTAATGCAGAAGGGGATAGGCTTTGAGTCCACCACGCTGACCAAGTGCAGGTTGGGGACTTAGCATAATTTCAAGAACTACATATATTAAACAACTCGCAGGCGTGCAAGGTTGCATCAGGATAATTTTCTTCACCGTTGGAACAAGTGATAATTATTTCTAATACACGCATAACTGCAAAACTTTTGGTGTGTTGCCACTGGTTTGAATTTTCTATGTTATCCTAGCTAATTTAAATGTGATCCCATTAAATTGAGTGCTACAACAAAAGCAGAGTAAATCTGTAGTAGTGGAGGGTCTTTGTAATCCGTTTACAGCACCCCGGGGACCTCTCGGAGTCCCGACCCGGCCTCAGACAACAACTGAATTATTTAGCTTGACACACATACTAATCTTATTGCGGTGTTGAATGCTTTTGAAAATCTTTATTCGTTTGTCTTGATCGTTATATCTCGAGAATATCTGGACTGATTCGTTTTGGTTATAAAATATTTGTGGAAATTAAGAAAATATTTGGATGTCTTCTTATCTTGCTTTCTTGGTAGACAACTGAACCGAATTCGTTGATATTTATTAAGGAGATACTTGAAAATCCGGGATCAAACACTCCTATTGCAAACAATATAAATGCGAAAATTCGTCAGGATGAATGTATGTATGTGTGTTACTTTTTCACGAAAAAGCTATAAAACGAATGTTAATGAAATGTCGTGCACGGCTTTTAACCTAGATTACCACAAATATACTTATTATCCCGAAAATCTTTTCGCGCAGTCGAAGTCGCGTACAATATTATGTGTATAAGTCGCGAAATCAATATTCTCTAAAGTACTAAAAATATCTACTGCGTTGGGCGGCGAATGTTCTGGAAAACTAGTAGAATATTAATCTATCGGAATCTTTACTATGTAATTACTTTCAAGGCACGACAATAAGTTATTATTACACTTTGTTAACGATACAAAGTTAAGTCGTTAACAGTACCACAAGTATTTCTTAATTATTCTAATTATGTTAAGATAATTGCGGGTTTTGTTCAAGGAATATTTCTTAGAAACACTTTATAATACTTATTTTTAAAGAAGGTACCTACTACCTAACTAAAATATAAATTAAACTATTTGAAGAAAGATTTTACGATCGTAATAGATAGAATAATCCCGTAGAGGAAGCTACGACTCGTAGCCTTCGTAGACAAAGCTCGTAGACGTTGCTACGCACGTAGCCGATAAAATTTTTCGTAGATGTAAGTTTTGTAGGTTGTAGAATATTTGGTTAGAATAAATATTGTAAAATTTTTAATTCCTTTGCTAACCTCAAATATATTTTTATACAGCAGTTAACACAATCTTTACAAAGCAACACAATTTCGAGTAATTTGTACTTGCCAGTTTTTAATCTGTGCAGTTCATTTTATTAATGGCTGCGAAGGCTCCAAGCCTTTTAGGTTTGATTGCCTTTGCCTATTTATAAACGCATAATGGTGCCTTTCAAACTGCTGGAATAGATATTTTAATATAATTGGTGTAAGCTGTTTATGATATTGGATTCGATTCTCAGCTATGGCAAACTGGTAAGTTGGTACCTAGTAAAAGAAGTAGGAGTAAGTAGCCTAAAAGAGAGTTTTATTAACTAATAGGTACCTAAGCGATTTGTAAATGTCTTATGCTCTGGATGTAATATTAGTGGTAGTTTCTTTGCAATTTCAATAATTTGAGAAAATAAAAACTATTTGGGGTTAAAAAAAAGTGGCAAGAGGTTTTAGGCATCTCCTTCCGAACTGAAGGTAATATCGCTATCTAACCTACATTATTTCAGTATTTTACTAAATGAAAAAAAGATTTTGTCTTCAAACAAGAGGAAAATTAATGTAAAAAGTATCGTATACATGAAATTATCTTTATGTTAAAAATAAGTCCAACTTTATCAATGCTCATTGGATTGAGTTAAAAAAATCAGTTCAATATTACGACTATCTCATTACAAGGGAGGTAAAACACCTTAGCAATGAAATGGAACGAAATAAAATCTCTCCGGCACAGCTTAGGCCTAAGCACATTAGATCACCGTGACCTCTCGTATGAAACAACATTAACAGTAATAGCACTGATCTGACCCTGTGGCAGCGAGATAACTGACACACAGTTATGTGTGATAAATATGATGATTTGGGTTAAAAAATGTGTTTTGTATGTACTATACATGCTTACTTTTTAAAACAATTTTTCATAGCTAAGTAATGCTTTTATTCATTACTAAATACATACAAGACGCCTTGTCAATCTTATAGATAAATTTTCCATGTCACAATGTTAGTTACCGTACTCCTCCGCAACGGTTTGACCGATTCGCATGAAATTTTGTGAGCATATTGAGAAGGTCTGAGAATCTGCCTAGATCTATTTTTCATACCCAGAGATGAAAGTTAGTTTATGCCTTAAGTTTATTTTAATTTTGTTCTCGAAAACAAGCAAGCAGTATCGACTGAACATTTTGTTCTGCTCCCGAAGGCCTCACCCACGCGAGTGACATTTCCAAACGAATGGAATTTACGGTAAAAAACACACGCAATTCGAATATCAGTTTCTCGTTGAATAAGAGTATATATACCTCTTGACCTTTTGACGGATTTTCTGTACGGTCTTTATTGTGTTTTTAAAGGTTAGGTATATGATATTTGTTTGTTGGTAACCTCTGAAAACTAAGTACCTACTACACTCGGGCCCTTACAAACGGAATTAAGCCATGTTATTTTATTTATCCCTCTCGCTCGCACATACTTATTGTCACATTATTCTGACTTATTTGATTTACATGGTTTTTATATACGATCTACAGAAAAACCATGTCAAATACTCGTATTCAGCTAGGTCTGGTGAGCCTGGAAGCCGACTCCAACATAGTTGGAGTCATGAAGAAAGGCTGATGATGATGACGTAGTTCGCACATTTGTAATATCTCGAGTATAGAATTAAACTTAAGTATAAAATAAGATAACATAAGTATCTAAGCTCTCTGAAAGTAACGTTTATAAAACAGAAAAAAGTACGTCTAAATAAAGTAACATAAAAAGTCCCGATATCTTGTAAGCTTTATAAGAAAATCTTCTTTATCTCAGAAACAAAGAGGTGTGGATAAGATACAAAATAATCTGTAAATGGTATAACATCCCCCTTTTTCCCAGAGTCTTGATACTGATGTAATACCTCCAGAATAAGGAAATATTATTTCCCAATTCGCAAATTCTGTACAAAATACAAACGTATTTTACGTTAGACGTATTGTTGACTGACGCGCCGGCAGTTCAATCCGGTTATATCCGGACGACGGCGCACCCGGATGTGGGGCAGCCCTGCCGTTTAGTTCGAACTGAGCGACGTAAATATTTAGTGTCTGTATCCCTGTTTGACTGCTTCTGACTGATAGGGTTGGTAGCTGTTATGAAATTATTTTTGGCAATGTTTATTTTGCGCAAATAAAATAGAGATTTATTACTAATGTAACCTAAGCTTTATAATTAACTTTTTATTTACATAAGTTTTTTATGTATAAGATAGTTATGGTACGGGGATAAGCTGCTATCATCCCAGGTCTCCGTTCTATGCATATCTTCAAGAACTGTTCTAAAGAAGTCTCAAGCATGCAAGGCTGCATCACGATGTTTTCCTTCACCGTTGGAATAAGTCATAGTTATTTCTAATAAAAACATAACTTCGAAAAGTCATTGGTGATATCTCGGGTTTATTAGCTTCAATAAAATTATTAACAGCTCTACGACATACACGATCAATTTTAAATCTACCCTACATTTTTATTACACGAACGTTGCATTCGAAGTTTGAACAAGTGTGTGACATCACCGCTTACGTCACGCGGCCGGCCGGCGCCGTGAACAGTCGCAAAGAGAATACTAGGTCGAGACGCTTGCCAAAAAAAACTACTTTAATAAATACGTAAAGGTCATTTGAGGTCAAAGGAATAATAACTATTCCATCCAGTAAATTCTAGACTATATTGGATGAAATAAACAACTTGATACGATTAATGGTAAAGTATCTGGTGGTAAATGGAAAAGATATTAATATCAAAAACATTATAGAAAAGTAAAATCCAGGTTTTTTCAGAATTAACGAACATTACCGTATAAAACGTAATTACAATTAGGTACTATGTAAAAAGGGTGAAAGAAAAATTGTACTCTGAACCTAATTACAATACTAGCCTTAATAAATAAATATTACCCATTAATGTCCCACTGCTGGGCAAGGGTCTTCCATAATGAGGGAGGGAGTTAGGTCTTGAGTCCACCACGCTGGCCAAGTGCGGGTTGGGGACTTTGCATGCCCTCAATAAATGTATTAAACAAATTTTAGGTTTCCTCAGGATTTTTTCCTTCACCGTTGGAGCAAGTAATAATAACCTAACTTGTTCTTTATTATTAACTATACCAATAGGCCTCTAGGTGCTCTATGTAGAGTATGTCCATCGGTAAGAAAAGGGTTATTGCCATTGTCCACCAAGCTGACCAGGTGCGAGTGAATACTTGGCACTTTTTCAAGAACTTTGAAAAGAACTTTTAAGCAGAAAATTTTCAAAAATATAGATTCAGGCCGGGCTAAGCCAAAAATTCTTTACTTTAAATAGTAACTGCTGTTTCTGCCTCGGTAGGCCTGTCGTCCTAACAATATACATCTATGAAACCGGCGATATTATTTCCCATTTGGCTATCATTGCCAAAATGCGATGTTCCATAAAACGAATAACAAAAAGTAGCTGGTATACGTTCAGCAATGCAATTTGTTCTCAGTTCAGACTGACATGTTGTCGTTTATAGAGCGATGTATTGTCCAATTGCCGTTTTATGACTTGCCTAGCGTTTATTAGTGGTCATTCACGAGTTTTAGTTTCGTGACGATAATAACGTGTTTGATGGGAATGGATTGAGTTTGGGGATGGCTATTTTTATTGTTATAACAGATAATAACTCGCCTTTGCGTTGTGCAGTCGGGTAAAGAGAGCTAGCTGTGTGATATAAGAATGTGACTCTTGACTTGTAGTTGAATTTTCGAAATTAAGACAACACTTATGAATTTTCTATGGTCGTTATCTATGTGTTAGTAATAAAAAATATTAGTTTTAACACTGAAGGGGATCATTATGAGGGAATATAATATCCAGAGAGTTCTTTAAATGGTTTATTGGTAGAATATAAAGTCCACAATCCGCGTTTTTAATCGTACTGGACTCATACCTAACTCCTCTTTTCTTAAAAGATACATGCCCAGCAGTGAGATAAGAGAATCAAACCTCTGACGTATGCCCAAAAACTTGTGTCAACCATACGAACCTGGAACCGTTCAATCGTAAGTCAAACACCACAACCATAGCGCAATCTAAAGCAAATGAACCTGTATTATGAAAGGCATTCATTTGTAAACGGCGACGTGAAACGTCACACGACGTTCATTACCGGCTGTCAAAGAATCACGTGTCGTTTGTATCAAGACAAGCCTGACATGGACGCGGTAATTACTGAACGCTTCGTTACGTCGCTTTTGTAATAGCGTTATGATAATAAGGGTAGGTGAAGGTGTCTTTATTGCGCGAACTAAGATGCTCGACGGTTTATAACTGGATCTTTCCACTTCTAAATATATACGTAGATATTGGTTAGCTCATTGGTTGCTGGGTCCTAAAGATTTCGGTAAGGGGGGAGTAGACCAAAAGAGGGAGTTAAAGATAAATTATAAATAACAAACTATATAAAATTGGTTTAACTATTGTGTAAAGGGAATGTCGGAATTTGTGATTTCCTTGTAAAGGGGGCAGTGGGTATAGGGTTGGATAACGGAAAGGTTAACCGACGCTTATAGATAATACAGCGATTACCCAATGTCCTAATTTATATTATGCAAAATTAAGGGTAATAAAAGTTAGTAGATTTTAATAAAAGAGTGACAAACGTTCATACATACAGCCTGTGAGGCGTTACTCTTTCACGCAAATTAAAGAACAGATTTTTAGGTTCACACATCATAGTTACTACCTATTATAACACATAAGATACTTTTTACAACCAGAAATCTCTTCACGCCGTCTAAAAAGTGGTTACCTACAAAAAAATAACCACGGCACCTTTTCTCCTTGTTAACAGACTGTTCAAACACCTTTCCTAACACATTTTAAAGTGCTATAAAGCGTATATCGAGAGTCAAGAGTACAAATAGAGGAGGAACTCTCGAGTCGTAACCTATTTACTGATAGCTCTAGCAGCCACTTAGCGCTGCGCCACGTCTACCACCCGCTGAATATTTTACGTGCCCTACTAGTGCAACGCGAATCACGTTTGTGAAACTTTTGAATTTTTGAAAATTTATGGCTGTTTCGAGAAAATTTTAAGGGGTAAATTGGTGCAAGAGAGAGGATTTTTTGTGTTAAAGTGTGTAAACTTCTTCTTATCGTATGGTTAGTGGTCAACCTAGTGTCAAAGTTGTCCAAGCCGCCCGAAAGCCTTTGACGTGGCTTTTATATAAAGTCTGTAATGATTTTAAGTTTTACATTAAGGTGTATAGATACAACTACTTTGAGGCATTTTGTAGACGCAGTTCGGTACATTTATTTTAAACTGTACAGTGTACAACCTTTATCGTGACTTCGGTAGAATTTTAATGATTCCTGTACAAGTTTTCATTCTAGATTAGGATGTTATTCGCTCTAAGGATATTTCATGACATATCATATAACAGTACCATAGCTTATCTGAAGACTTAAAAAATAGAAAATCTTATAAAATATCTCTCATCAAGCAAATCAATCGCAGCAAATTGAATGGCATTTTTTTTGTCTCTAACTATTCCCATAGAACAGGACGTAAATTTTACCGACATAATGACAGAAAGAAATTTAAATAGCAATACATTTTTTCGAATCGTAGTGGTATACAACGTCTAAAGTCTATACTATATTATGTCTATACTATATTATGTCTATACTATATTATTATACTAGTGAAAGCCTACAAGGCACTATATTGACTACGTATAGTCGAGGTTACGTTATCCGATTACCGCACTTGACTCTTGACCGTCAAAACCAAACGTAACGTGAACAATTGACCCCAATCTTTTAGTTAGCCTTTAAAGAGTAGGGGTTAAATAGGAATTATCGTAGTGTTAAAAACCCACTAAAATAAAAAAATATATTTCTTTTTCTTTAGGAACTTTAGTTCAGTGGTTGCAGGTTCAAATCCGAGGCAACACACCAATGACTTTTTGAAGCTATGTGTATTAGAAATTATTATCACATGGTCTAACGGTGAAAGAAACCATCGTGAGTAAACCTTGCATGCCTAAAATTTGTTAAATACTTTTATTGTAGGCATGCAAAGTCCCCAACCCGCGCTTGGTCAGCGTGGTGGACTCAAGGCCTAATCCCTCCCTCATTACGGGAGGAGACCCTTGCCCAGCAGTGGGACATTAATGCGTTAAATTTATAAATAACACAAAGATAACCTAAAAATGTACATAAAATTATACAATTTCTTTTTAAAGAATGAGTTAAGTTGTCTTAACATAATGCCGCTACCCACTAGTATTCTAATATTAAATAAAGAATAACACAGATTCAATTGACAAATGAAAGTATAAAAATATATTTCTGTAGGCGGCTATTTGAGTTAAATTTTAGCAGCAACATTAAAAACATAGTTCTAAAATCGGACTCTAGTCAGAATACGTTGTAAGGACGTTTGTTACGCCATCACGTAAAAACTACTGAACAGATTTTGATGGAACTTGGCACACAGATAGTTTATACACTAGAAACAATTCTACCCTAGAAAATCTTAGCCTTACCTTAGAAATCGTTGGCTAAAGAAGTGCCAAATAAAAAATAGATTTTTTAAATTGTATGCTTATATTACGTTTTTCGCTAAGGTTCTGCTTTGCTAATAAGGCTTCTTTGATCTCACACGCTAAAGCTTTCAGTGCCTGAATATGTAAATAGAGCCTCCAAAAGCAATGATAAATGTTCACAGGTTGTATATAACGAACATGAAATGTGACTGAAATAGAAAACACCCACATTAGGCCCGATTTAGAATGTTTATTACGATTCTATAGAATACTGCGATGTTTTTATGATTTCAAACGTGTTTTGCTGTTTAATATATTATTTTGATTGGAAAATACGTCTGTAAATTTGAAAATTTATGTTTCAATGTTTGTTATTTGTGTATAAGTATGTTTATCAGTGATTTGGTTAACATAGTACAAGCTCGGCTTGGTTTGGAATCAAATGACCGTGTGTGTGTTGTCCAATGATATTTATTTTGGAATAGAGCAATTTGGACCAATTTGACTGCCTCTATGGCATGGTGTATAAGATTGCTAAGCATGATGTCTCAGGTCCGACTCCCGGGACCGACAAAGTCTTTTCTAATTTGTATTAGAATATTTCTCGATAGTTACCTTTTACATGACATGAAAAAGGCAGCCGGGACCCACAACGTAACGTGCCTTTCGAAACACGGAGAAACTCGATGTACAATATGGTCACCCATCTATAGACAAACCTCGGCAAGCGTAGCTAGATATCGATCCGCGCAGCTGTTGTTACTGAGCTAAAAGCTTATTTTCACAGAATAACTAAACTGTAGTTAGTTATATAATACATAATTAATTCTAAAATTAACTAAACATTTTAACTATTAGTTAAACAATGTAACCCTTTACGTGTCTGGCATTGAGTGACATTTTAATTAACCTATTAATTGTAATCAAACGGTATTGAACACACCTTACCGAATAACGACCCCTCGTGGCGTAATTAACAACTAATGTACAATCAATATTTATACATTTTAACTATTTTAAACCTTAGTTGTGTTAATAATGCGAAAGTAAATTTGTTTGTTAGGCTTTCAAGATAAAATGAATAAATCGAATTAGATCATCATAGTTTGGTTGTTATTGTATGAATTAAATCTTTTCTTGTAGTTTTAAATGAAAATCATACTAAATTTTACCTTTAAAGAAAAAACTTCTCTGTGTGGTACTTTTTCTATGTACATTTTCGATAAAAATTAAATAAAAATCGTTTAGGTAGCTGTGCTTGAAAAACTCCAATGAGAAAAATAACGCTTTTATACTATGTAAAGAATGAATTAAACCACTGTGTGTGACTTTAAAACCACTAGCATAAAAAAGGTCTTAAAAGACATTTTGTTGTAATCAACACAACGAACAATTGCTGTAAAGCTAAGCCGTAAATTAATCATAAATAATTGTTACTTACTAAATCAGAAAGTATTTGTTCACATTTTGACTATCTATACTAATATTATAAAGCTGAAGGGTTTGTTTGTTTGTTTGTTTGATTGTTTGTTTGAACGCGCTAATCTCAGGAACTACTGGTCCGATTTGAAAAATTCTTTCAGTGTTAGATAGTCCATTTATCGAGGAAGGCTATAGGCTTATTATTATATTTCATCACGCTATGACCAATAGGAGCGGAGTAGCAACGAAAAATGTTACAAAAACGGGGAAAATTATGTCCCATTCTCTCTTATGTGACGCAAGCGAAGTTGCGCGGATCAGCTAGTCATTAATAATTGTTATTTACTAAATCATAAAGAATTTATTCACATTTTGACTATTTTATATTTAAATCAAATTCATAAATAGATCAAAACTTTAGAAACAAACATTCAAAGCTTTACTAACATTACATTACAAAGTTGTTATAAACAAAGCTGGCTAGAGTAGTGTGTAAAAGTGTATAACGGTGAAAGGTTTCAATTTGAAAGCGCGTGCCTCCTCTCCCGGCGAGAGGATTACAGCTACAGCCATGAGCACTAATATGTATATGTTTATTTGTCTATCTCTTTTCAAGTGATGAAGTTGTAAAAATGCTAGGATGTGTTGATTTTCGTTTCTTAAACAAAATTATCCTGTTACTGTTGTGTCATTACAATGAAGTCAGTAAACTTTAATTTAGCAGCCGCAATTGGATAGCCGAGTCGTCAAAGTTACCACCACACAATTCAAGACACCAATGATTTTTAATGAAATTGTGTATGAGAAATATTCGTGACCTGTTCAATCGGTGAGGAAAATTTCGTGACAAAACTTTACATGCATAATCTTTTTAAGGTAGTTATTGTAGCAATACTAAGTCCCATAGCATCACTGCTAGCGTAGTAGATTGAAAACCCAACCTGTTCTTCATAACGGGTGGAGACCCTTGCCCAACAGTGGGCGGTTATTTATTAGATTTGAAATTGTGGGATTGTACACGTATTTTTGCCAGAAACTGTACCTATTATATCACTAGTGTTGAAGTATTTGAGTAGTGTTTTACCATGATTGTGTCCTTGTGTCCTTCCACGGTTGATGGGTTAAACGAGTGAATTGAACAGATTTGTTGGTTTAGACAAGTGACTGAAGAAAGGGTTTTTCATCGGCAGATGAGTTACACTGAATTCATTAATGTTTTTAGTTACAACTAAAAAAAGTACTTTTGTATCGAATAGATTGTTAGCATATATGCTACTTTTTGAAAATAACTCCATGGAGTAAACGTTTTGTAAAATTATAAGTCGATATAAAAATACGCCATTATTTGGGGGTTATTTATGAATACTGATATAAAGAATAAGCTTAGTTACTTCGGTATTCATGTTATGTAATTAGGAGGCCAAAAAAAAACTGATAATTCGGTGCGGAAACCATATTTGTAGAGAGTGCTAAAATAACTGTTTAAGTTGGTTTTGAAACCCAAAACCAGACGATTTTTAAACCAAGGTTAGATACTTTTGACACACGTGAGTAGAACTACAGGCTAAAACTAGTATGTATTAGTTACTTAGATGTCAAAGATCGACGTGCAACTGGCTCTGAGCTTCAAAGCTTAATGCTCTTACATAAGCGTCTATTTCGAGCAGGTTGAATAATAATCAAGAATTTCTCAGTAATACCCGTAGTTGGCTTTTCCACGGAATTGATAATCTGTCAGTTCTTGGAAATGTACGTTTCCATAGTTTAATCAATGTATTTACGAGAAATAGAAATAGTAGATCCATTTGTGATTTGTCGTAGTTAGGATTTTGCTTTCTAGAATGTTACTTTATGAATGTTTTAGATATCCTATTTGTCGATTTTTATAGTGTCAAAAGCAGTTAACAGTTTGTATAACTATTTTCAGTAGCATAGATTTTTGATATAAAGGTTGATTTAACGGCTTACGAATAAATGTTAAATATCCTATCAGACAGAAATTGCCAGAAATAATGACGTCTCTTTTGGAAAAAGAGTCTTGAGTCTTACGCTATCGAAATGCATGTTTGGGACGTTGCATTCCTTTTAAAACTGTTGAAAATACTCTATAGTATGCATGGTTTCATCGCGATCTTTTATCTCTTCCTGTACCGTTAAAATGAGTAGTCATTATCTATATACATATAATTAAGAATAAAAAATGCAAATAACTTTGAAAAATCATTATTGTGCTATCTAAGGTTAAATGGGGATTGAAGGTTTAACCCTAAATCACTTGGATGGCTAACCGTTAACCAGCTTAGATATATTTTATTCTATAATTTTATTAAAGTAAATCCAACAAATAAAATGTTGTGGGCAGAAAATAATATAACAAAAATGCTATGAAACCTAATATTTTCCTCTTGATAGTCCCTAGAGGCCTGCTGAAGTTTTAATGAACTATCAGGTGGCTTCGAGAACGATTGCCTTATAAAGATAATTTGCGCCGAGGGACCAGGGAACCATTTGTAGATAAAACGACAACAGGGAAATTATAATGGAGGTTTTACTTTTTAATTATGAAAATATTTTTTTTTTAGTTGTGTTTTCTGGCTTTTTAATACGTCGTTTGTCGTTGAAGTTGTGGTGTGAGACAGTAAATGTTTGTATTTTTTTATATTAGTTCTTGGGTATTATATTTTTAATTATGATGGGGATTTTGAGGGTCCGGATGTTTCTATTTTTGGATATATTTTTATATACAACATTAGTTCTAAGACTGTGTCAAGTTCTTTTCAGTTTCTTCGGGTTTCATCGGGGCTACTATTACAATTAAATTTTATAAGGCTGTTTTATCGCGGTCCACGATAGCTATGATTTTTGACCGGGTTTTCTTTTACTTTTTAGAGGAGTGGTAGGTTTTTGTAACATTCAGTTACAGTTTTTGACCAAATTGATTTGATTTTATTTTAGAGAGTTATATAAGTTAATAATAGTTTCAACGTTTAATTAATAAGCATGAAAGTTGAAAGTCTTATAATTACCATAAAATATATATATGATAAAAAATCGCATTATTTTAAACTAGTTTTTAAAACCAAATAATATATATCTAAAATACATTTTAAAATAAGCATATAACTTAAGAAAAATATTTTTCGGTACATAACAATCAGCCATATTAAATACAGATAACATATAAAATGCGAGTGTAAAGATCTCACCGTAGGCTGCATGTTGCCTGGCTGTCGGCCAGCTGTTCTCAACTGTACGCCGCTATTTATACGCCCAGGATATCGATTTTCCCAGGAACCGTTACGTAATACACGACACGGCCAAAACGTTCGCCGCCGCTACCAGTTACACTCATAAAACGCACATCTTACTACAAAACCGATGAAAAATAACAACTATTATAAATTAAAAGTCAAATTAAACAACACTAGGCTGAATGTAAAACACTTTAGTCGAAAAAAAAACAAAATTTATAATAAGAATCGAGGAAGGCGGGAATTGACTATGGTGTATTTTTTTTTAATTCACAAAATTGACTGTGGTCCGTTGTGAAGAGGTCCGCGGAGGTTTGATACAACCGTGCCCAGTGGCGCCACCAGGCAAACTGCCGGTATTACGGGGCGACTGCGCGCTTCACGCATACAAACAAATTGCAACATTGTTTTATTGTTCTTGCCTTTATGTGTACGAGGATAGAGTTGAGAATTATTTGTCACCGGTGGAAAATTGAGGGCACAATTTTAATGCGAAAGACAGAGATTTTACTGCTTTAAAAATAAGGTATATTTTCGTTTGATGCGTGGTGGTGTAAGATTGTGTTGTAGGTAAGCATTGTTTCAGCATTGACGGAAGAATAGACATGGAGGCACCTATTTTTCATTCATTTGTCACAACATTTGATTTAATGAATCCTCCATCATTCGGTGTGCATTTGTTTTAAGTTTATTTTCTTTGTCACTTTAATGTTTTTGATGTATTTAGTTTAAGGCTCTTTGATTATGAAGGTCGGTGTTACGTATGGACAGAAGGCATTATATTAATAGATTGGACCTAGAAATTTATGCTTTTTATTGAGAAAATATATTATAGTGCAATTTTTATGCAGATTTGTACATTCAATTTATCATTCAATGGCTGCATCCTACTGTATAATTATGAAATGTGGGTGTATGTAGGGGGTGTAAAAGCCATGATAGAGCGACAGTTATTTAAAATATAAACAGTGTATAATATAGCAACTAACAAAGTAATAAAGGTATATCTACGACTTCGTAGAGTATTCGTAGGCGCCGTAGACCACCCGTAGCACCTGCTACGAAGTAAGGCGTCACATTACTTCGTAGCATGTGCTATCACAGTCGATTATATTTGAAAGTATTGACGCCTTCTACAAGTTTCTGGTCACTTTTATTTGGAATTTGAATAATTAGTTATTATGCAGGAACATATTGTTCTAACCCTGAGTTAAAAACTACTGGACTTTATATTTCGTGATATTTTAATAAAAACTTTTGGCTGTAAGTTGAATTTTTTTTGCAGGATTTAAAATTGATTAGCATTGTGGTTGTTTAAAAACTTATTCCCCTGGATAATATTTTCAATACAACTCCTGAATAAATCAAACATTTCTAAAATCTTATTGGAAAATTTACAACATAATAGCCATGCCAGTTACATCTCAACTTGATTACAATGAGTAAACGTCACGGAGGGTCTCTGAGACTTGTCAGACCTCTCTGAAGGACTCTCAGTTAATTAAGACACGGCGCCCGAATAATAAGCGGCCTGCTGACTTTACACGTTATTTTAACATAATTTAATGACGGTCTTAAAGATTTTTTGACGTTTTTTTAAATAGCAGTGATAGCCGAGTGGTATAAGCTAGTACCTTCTATGCAAGCGCTTACAGGTTTGAACCTGAGGTAACACCAACGACTTTTCGAAGTTATGTGTGTATAAGAAATCATTATCACTTGTTCCAACGGTAAAGGAAAAACATCGTGATGCAACATCGCATGTCTGAAAGTTCTTTAGAACATTTCTTCAAGTTATGCATACATTCTTCAACCCGCATGGTACCAGCTTGGTGGACTCACAATCTAACCATCCCTCGTACCGGGAGGAGACCCCTGCCCAGCAGTGTCACATTAATGGGTTCAATTTACTTATTGTATTTTTTTGCTCATTAAAAAGTAAAGATTCATGCGGCCTTTTGTGGTCTACACTGTAGTACATATGACTGAAAACAGGGCTATATCTCGTAGTTAAAAAAACAATAAAATTTCATAACAACTTTACAAAACTAATTGAAAATAGTTCTTGAAAGACACGAAGACCCCAAACTTACGTCGACGTTGTAAACTCAAAACCAATTTTCCAACATAAATAAACTTGTTCTCAAAAGCAAACACAAAAAAACTAATCTGAGTGAAGCTTTTCAAAAACCTCAGGTAAAGTTTCCTCTGGAGGTCGTGACGTAATCACGATGACGTCATTGCCGTGTCCTCGGGAACTCGTACAAACGTTGTACTTCGAAGGACTTGTATTTAATCATGATTCGACCTCGAAATGTGAAGCGACTAGTTTTGTAAGTAGGTAGTGTATTTGTTGTTACTTCGGTCACGTTTTGCTGGGTTATTTGTTGTATTATGTTATACATTTTAACCGATATAAAAAGAGATGTTAAAAATCGTCTGGTATTTTTTTGCGTTTCGCAATATTCTTGCAGCTTTCATCAACAGAAAGAGCGATTCCCCAAAAAGATTTTACTGTCATGTGAAATAATAATTAGTATGCTCATGCTAAATTAAGATATAATAATTCTAAGTATTCAAATAATCAGTCTCAGTTACTAATGTAATTATCTGTAAGTACCTACCTACAAGAAGAGAGCATACTAATTATTAATTTCACTTGACGAAAATATTTGAAATACAAACACCGGATCCGGCAGACCGGATTGCAATCCCTACTCCTGACACACTAATTAAGCTAAATCTAACTATATAATATATTACATAACATAAAATAACGATATTTAACTGCACTAAACTGTTATTTGTTATTACATGATATTGGCACAGTTCCAAATGAGCTCACTACTCAATTTATAGTTGAACTTACACACAGATGGGATTTTCAAGAATTGCATGAAAAGATATCGAGGTTGCTGTAGAATAGTTTAATGAAAGATTAGTTAATTTTTGTTATTTTTGATTTACTTAAGTTTTTAATCTTTTACATTATAATTTCAATTAATATAAAAGATTTTTAACCCATTACTGGGCACGGAAATGACAAGGAGGGCAAATTTTGAGTCTTCTACGCTTGCCAAATACACATTAGTAAGAAACAGGGAAGGAACAGAAAACGCGCTAGTAAAAACAAGAAATCTCATACATAACACTATAAATATATTCTTACAAGGGTCTAGTATAAATAGAAATTTCGAATTAGATATTAGAATAAGAACTTACAAGAAAATTGGCAAATGACAGTGCCATCTGTTGGGGGGTAAAGTAAACTTTTCGCGTGCAAAATGTTTGGTGCTGTTTTGCGAAGACGTAGATTTAGTTATAGAAAATGATAATAGGTGGCAGTTGTTTATAAAAGTTTATATAGTTCATTGTGAAAATGAGTTGTGGTTAACGTGTATGGTGGATTCGAATCCCACCCAGGACAATTTTTTTATATTTGTTTGATGAACTCCATAATGAATTTGAATGTAAATGCATATATTGAAATATACGTTAAATGTGGTGGTTTTTATAAAAGTTCTATCTGTTCATCATACGACGCTTTGCTTACAGTTTGTGAGTTATCCAATATCTTTGGACAACCTATTTGTTATGGGCCGGCTATTTCCGGTTAAAAACATTATTATACAAAAACCCTTTACAACTCGACAATTTTACAACACACATACCTCTCGAATGACTGTTTCTATTAAAAAATTGTTGCGTAGTTTGAAGACTTAAGCATACAAAACAATAAATGGTACAGACATTATTTCATATCAGCTATCTAGTTTATTTAAACTATGTATCTAGTTAGATCAGCTTATATATCTGGTAAAATATTCTAAAATGGTTAGTCTAACCGCACTTTCCCCTCCAACTTTCCCACAATGCGGTCGCATTGATGTGCGCAGTAACCTTGCACCGGGGTGACGATTAATTGCAAACTTAACTGAATGGGTGTGGCGGAACAGATGCGCTCCACGGTTTATTCTTTATTTATTTAAATGTTCGCTTTGTTATTGAGAAGTATTTGAACTTGGGACTTTGGGGTCGATTTTTATGTTTGATATTGTTTATTGTCATTACTGTGATACGTTTGATACCTGGGTTTGATTCGGCGCCGTCAAATTGAAGTAGTAAGGGCAGAATAATGAGTTAGTAATATTAAGTTTTTAGTTTTACTTAGTAGCTATAACGTAGTTCTGTTATTATGAATGTTTTGTTTAATTTCATTGTTAAATAGTTAATTTTGTATTTGTTACGGTAGATTGTAATGTATACTATGTACATAAGATAAAAGATACTTGTGTCAAAATAGGGTACTTTGCCGAGGGTAATCATATAAAATTGTAAGGGCTTAAGTAACGCTACTATTTTGCGTAACTAACACCGTTATAATCTTTCTGAACCAACATTCTAATCTCCACTTGAATACATCCTAAATCCATTCACAATATTGGTTCAAAAAAAGCAAACAATCAATATTTAATCTGTGCAAATGTCAAAAAAGTATAACAATAATCCTTGCTAATATCTGTGACACTTTCTTTCACTTTCTATGACGTCACGCTGAGCTGTCAATTGACATGTCAAACGATTCGTCACGCTAGCCCCGTCACACGATTTAGCAAAGTCAAAATTTCAATTACCCGCAAACACAAAAATTAAACCAACATTTCATTCCGAAAATGTTACAGAAAAATCACCTTTATTTATATAAAAATAAGGGTTTATATACAGCTATAGGGGTTATAAATAACATTTGTTATTTCAAGTACTTAGTATAGATGACAATGTTGAAAAGATCATGAGTGCATTAGCCATTGTGATGACACAAAGGGATATCTCCTTTGATAAACGTCAACGATACTAAAAGGGCCCGCCATATTGGGTTTTCACTTAGCCATAGGAAAATAGACCTTATTTCTATGTCGTTAAAAGTTAGTATGATGGTAGATTATATTATGGTTTTTCTATACAAAAGCTTTGAATAGTTTTTTTTCGGTGTGCGTTCAGTAAATTGGGTTATATGTAATATTTGACACTTAGACTTTTGGTCGAGTGTTTGAGATTGTTGTTTGTAATCCGATTAGTGTTGTTTGTTGTTTTGTGTTAAGTTGTTCTGATCAACAGGTGTTGGCGAGATTTAACTGTATACTTATTTATTGCATACCAATGCTTATAAATTCTGAGTATGTGTTTCAAAGTATAGATATGAATTGTATCATACATGTGGTTTAGATACAGTTCTAGCAAAGGTACAGTTTCAATCAGGAAAACACATCAAAATATACCTACATAAAAATATATATGTACCAATGTCTTAATTTGCTCACGTGTAAACAGTCTAAAAGATTCATAATGATAAGTAAAATTACAGAACTTTTGCTCATTATAACAAACTCTCTTTAACAAATTAAGCGATTGTTGACGCGTCTTGTTCAGGGGCTAGGTACAAAAAGATACCCGTAAGTTGTATATGCAAGACTATTTTTAATGTCTATCAGTCCAAAGTCACTTTAAGATATTTAGTTGAACATTCAGTAGCCAGATGGAATCTTTCAAAAATTTGCCGCAGAATCGTCTTGAATATAAAAACTTTTGCAATTTTTAATGAGTTTTTTACAGTAACTTAACACTAAAATACGTTCTAACACTCTAATAACACTAACAAGCATATAAGCTATCATTCTTCATTCTTATACTTGATATAATTTGGCCCGTGTCAAAGTGATGATGTTTTTTGTAATCGACAGCTGCGCGAGAAGCACCGTGTCTATATCGCTTTGTGTTTGTGGCCACATGTGACACTTCGTATATCATGTTTATATGTTTGTTAGGGTGAAGTTTGGTGGATATATAGAAGAACTATTGGAAGAATATAAAGCTTTTCGGGTGACGTTTCTGGACTGTTTTCCGGAGTATTAAAGTTGCACATATCGAGATTTTTGCTTTAGCTTTTAGAGAATATATGAAAACGAATTAGGTTTAAACCACACGTCTTGTGGGCTAAATTGGCTATAATACAAGAATACATACGACTTTGTGAGATTTACGAAAATGAACAAAATATTTCTAGCTACCTATTTAGCTTTATGTATCTACTGTCTAAAATACTGTTATGAGTTAAAATTTTGCATTAATATTTTTGCCTTTGTGACCGGTTTCTGAGGTACATACATGCATGCATACAGCTGGTAATTTATCTATTCAATAGCGTTTAAGCACAAATAAACATGACAGTACGTAATATATAAATAAATGAATATAATTTTAAGTTTAGAAAATGTTTTTATCCAGTTTTTTCAGCAGATGTTTTTTGGCAATGATTTCATCTTTATTAAGAAATGTTATTGTCTCATATTTTAAGCTTTAAAAGAAAATCAAGTAGCAACAGTTTATACTCATAATAAAAGAGGAAAAAGTACAATCATCTACACTTTGTAGCGAACAAAAAGAAAACCTTATTACGTTTCGCTATAAATATTAAATGAGTAAAGCCGCTTAAAAGATTTAACTTAAGAAGTTAAGGATTGAAAAGATTATGTTACTTTAAAAGGATTATTACGGGTCGTTAACCTTTAAATTAATTAAAATAAATTTTATGAAATGGCTTCTGTTACTCTTCTTTTAATTAGAAAACAAAGCGCGATGTTTGTGAAATGGTTTCTTGATTTTATTAAGTATCTATAAGTAGCTGTTTTTTTTCAGGCATAGTTGTATTTTGTTTATTATTTGCATTTTTGTACATTACTCCGTCAAATATGGAATTATAAAAGTATAGTAATATAAATGTAAAGCAACAACCGAAGTATGTTTTCAATTAAGCGGCAAATAGATGGCTTATTCTTGTAATTAAGCACGATGCGAAATTTAATTCCGACGACTGACGCAAATGACAAATACGCGTATTAATTTTGATTTCGATTAACTTTAATTTTTGTGACAAAACTACGAGATTTTTCCTTCTGTTCTCGCACACAGACTGACCGTTTAACACCAAATCTATTAACCAACTACAAACCACAAAAAAAAATAAAGACCGTCCATCTGCTCATCCACAAGAACGCATTGAACAAAAATATAAAGTATATATATAATATAAGAGATAACAAATGATTTGTACACGACCCGCCATAGTCGATGTGAAGTCGTGCGTGAACTCGCTATGCGTTCGTTATGGGGCTGACCGCGCTGGGGACACTTGATTGACTTGGGGGAAAGTTTGCAAAGATGTTTGGGAAAATTTGTGTTTTAAAACTGTAAAAATCAATAACCGGCACAACGTTAGCCACATATTTAAACCCTTAACTTTTGTAACAAAAATAAAAGGCAAAAGGACGGAATTTAATACAACTATGTTGGACACGGCTTCCAGTATCACCTGATGCAGCTGAGTACTACGTATTTGAAATGGAACAACTGCTTATCGAACCTTCACAACGCATTGATCCGGATTATAACACGATAACCCTCGGTAAGACTGGTTGTCAGCTTCTGTCTAGTGGTAACGACTGTCAAAGATCTTCGAAAATGGCAGCCGGGATCTACATTTAAACGTGTCTTGTGAAACACGAAATACCTAATCAATATAATATTTATGTGCAACTAAGGGCTAAGTAAACGCTATACTAGGCACAGCAGTGACTTACAGCCGCCTCAGCCCGTATACATAGCAAACGGACAAGAAAAGTAAAAGAGACTTAGATGTTACGACAGTATAGTATTTACTACGAGTAAACTGTCTTATTCTACCATGATTCTTATACACCCATGGACTGATCGTGACTTTTAGGTTCTTATTTGGAAGACTACAACTAATTGTCTCTCATCATGAGAACAAAAAAGATTTCAGGATCTACTTAATAGTTGAACTGCCCTGTTCATCTCCACCAAACCCTTACCAAACATTTTAACACCTCACAATTACATACATCTTATAATAAGGTAGCGTACCCAACACCAACCAAAAAAAACTTGCTGACACCAATTCACTCCAAATATTTCGCAAACGATATCCATTTCATCTCACCGCCGTCGGTATGTTTGAAAGCATTTAAACACGCATGGAATAAAGAGATTTCTTAACAAACAAAACGATGGATACTATTGACTAACGACGTAGCGACGTACCGACAAAGATGGTAAAATGCCGCTGTTACAAAGTCACCGCGCCCCGCCCAAATGTCATTCTTGTCAAGTGACAATTTTATCGTCTACCATTGTAACGATTGTAAATTAAATTAAAAGGTGTCGGCAAGCTTGATGTGGCGAATTTTTGTTTGGTTTCTGAACGAGTTCAGGTGCGTTTGAGTTTGAGTCAATGTTGTGGAAACTGTGTTGTTCAATGCCGACTTGAATTGAGTTTATATTTAAAACTATATTTGTTAAAAGCCGCTGCTGATCCGCTCGGTTTTGCTGCCGCCGTGTCAAGTAACTCATGATATTTAACTATACTAAATGTTGTCAGGTTTCATAAACGTCCATTCAGTAGCATTTTTGTGAAAGAGTGACTGAAATGAAAATCGTACATCATTACAGTCTTTCACAAGTAATTTTCACATAATCACATTATAAAAAACTAGCTTCTCCTCGCGACTTCGCAGCGTGATAAGATTTCTCAGGGTAAATAGTATCGTATGCTTTAATCCAGATTATAAACAATTTGTGTACTGAATTTCAATAAAATACGTTTAATAATTTTTGCGGAAAAGGGTGACAAATTTACTTACATTCACCCATTTTGACATACTTTCGTTTTTATAATAGTAGGATTTAGAAACAGATTATGCTCGGTTTAGACAACTTGGAAAGTATACCAAGCTCAAATGAAAATAGGCTAACTGCTTACATCAGTAAAAGGGTCAGCAATACCACTAAAGGATCATTTCTTGAGTGCAATCGACGATTTAGCCAACAGCGGAACAGAGTCCTACTGTTTTATGTTACTTTCTTCCTTAGAGATGACCTACAACATGAGCAAGCCTTTATTTAGTAGACCCAGAGAGGAATATGAGCGATTAAGGGAAATTACTTTAAATATTCAAGATACCTTAATTCACTCAAACGAAACATAGTTTTATTATTGAAATTAAGCATGACTGCATTTAAAGATTTTTGATAAAATTGCATATTAACCGGGAATCGTACCTAGCTAACAAAATTATAATTTGGAAAGTTTTTTCAGAACAGTATTTCGATTAAATTTGATAAACTGATTCCAAACTAACTGAGCTTGTACTATGGTAACCAGACAACTGATAGACATACTTATGTATATACATCTAAATACTGCTGCTACTAGCTTATATTATTTTATACATTTACAACCAGGCTCAAAAAAGATACTCGTGCTCATCACACAAATATTTACAAAAAGAATGATTTTAGTTTTGAAATATGCCTCGATAGTTTTCCACTAAAAGACTGTAGGCCTTTTTTTGTGTCCTGCCAGGAAAATGCATTACTGCATGTCCCGCTTCATGGAGGAAGCGGGGGTCTGTCGGGCTCTGCCGCAAAGACTTTAGGCCTAAAGTGACGCAAGTATTGCAAAAGTCGCACCACGTTTGACAGCTTTTAACATGTAAGTATACAACCTCCGTCAATCCTTTTCACGGTTGATCGCGGCTACATCTGTGCAAGGTGAGAGCCGACAAACAAACAAACAATGCTACAATGTATATATAACAGTGTAGAGAAAGATCCGCCTATTATGTCGGTGTGTAGGACTCAGTACTAGGGTAAACTTTTAAGTTTTAGTTGTTTAGTAGTATGTAGATATGAACTATATAGTTCTATGGATGTATCTATAGGTACTTATATTATAAATACGAAAGTTTGATGTATATTTCCTAATTAGTCATGTGGTACACAATATCGTTTATATTCTGGACTTACATATAGGAATTTTTAATGCAAGAAATCTTTTCTTGCTGAGGAAGTCGTAG